>NC_034198.2:40435661-40438161 GCF_002021735.2 Oncorhynchus kisutch | reverse complement strand
AACGGTCAGAGCCCAGGTCTGACAGAACCTGTGGTTAATGGTCAGAGTCCAGGTCTGACAGAACCTGTGGTTAACGGTCAGAGCCCAGGTCTGAAAGAACCTGTGGTTAATGGTCAGAGTCCAGGCCTGACAGAACCTGTGGTTAACGGTCAGAGTCCAGGTCTGACAGAACCTGTGGTTAACGGTCAGAGCCCAGGTCTGACAGAAACTGTGAAGATGATCTAGGTGCTGCTGTAACCCCTCTTTAGTGGGAGACAGCAGCACCAGGTCATCTGTCTACAGCAGACCCTCCTTAGTGGGAGACAGCAGCACCAGATCATCTGCGTACAGCAGACACTTGATTTCAGTGTTGTGTAGGGTGATACCAGGTGCTGCCGATGTTTTTGACAATTCGTTAATGTAGATGTTAAATATTTTTGGGCTTATTGGGCAGCCCTGTTTCACTCCCCTTTCCTGAGAGAAGAAGTCTGTTTGCTTGTTGCCAATTTTAACCGCACATTTGTTTTTATTGTACATTGATTTAATTAAATCATATGTTTTCCCTCCAATACCACTTCCTATTAATTTATAAAAATACCTTTGTGCGAAATTGAAACAAATGCTTTCTTGAAATCGACAAAACACGAGTAGATTTTGCCTTTGTTTTGGTTAAATGTGGTCTGTTGTACAACCATTTTTTTGAAATCCAATCTTGCTTCTGCTCAGGACATTGTCAAGGAAATGATGTAGTCTGCTATTTATAATACTGCAAAGAAAATTCCCCAAGTTGCTGTTAACGCAAATTCCTCTGTAATTATTTGGGTCAAATTTGTCTCCATTTTTATAGATTGGTGTGATCAATCCCTGGTTGCAAATATCGGGGAAAATACCTGCAGTGAGGATAATGTTGAAGAGTTTGAGTATAGCCAATTTGAATTTGTGGTCTGTATATTTGATCATTTCATTTAAAATACCATCAGCACCACAGGCCTTTTTGGGTTGGAGAGTTTCCAATAATTCTTCTTCTGGGGTATCCACAGGATTCTGATGGTCTTTGACTGCTGATTCAAGGATTTGTAATTTTTCTTGTATATCTTTTTGTTCTGGGCTCTTTGTTATATTGCTGTAGAGGTTTTCAAAGTCATTTCTCCACATATCCCCATTTTGGATAGCCAATTCCTCATGATGAGGTTTGTTTAATTTATTCCAATTCTCCCAGAAGTGGTTTGATTCTATGGATTCCTCAATTCCATCCAGCTGATTTCTAATGTGCTGTTCCTCTGTTCTTAGGGTGTGTTTGTATTGGTTCAGTGTTTCCCCATATTGAAGGCCTATATTTTTGTTGTCTGGTTGTCTGTGTTTTTGATTAGAAATATTTCTCAATGACTTTCTTACATTTTTGCAATCATTATCAAACCATTTTTCATTATCTGTTATTTCTGGTTTGCTCTTATGCTTCTTTAAATTAGGAGGCTAATTTGTCAAATATAACGTTTATGTTCCAAACAGCCAAATTTACCCCTTCATTGCTGAAGTAGAATGTTAAGGCTAAAACGTTGTCCAGGAGAGATTGTATTTTTTGTCTACTAATTGCTTTTTGGTAGATGTCTGTTCTGTTTGCACTCCATCTATAGGCCTGCTTTGTACCATGTCATTTATTGGGCCGTGATGCTTCATTGTTGGGTTCTGCTTCTGCCTCTAAACCTTCAAGCTGCATACTGGACCCTATTCCAACTAAACTACTGAAAGAGCTGCTTCCTGTGCTTGGCCCTCCTATGTTGAACATAATAAACGGCTCTCTATCCACTGGATGTGTACCAAACTCACTAAAAGTGGCAGTAATAAAGCCTCTCTTGAAAAAGCCAAACCTTGACCCAGAAAATATAAAAAACTATCGGCCTATGTTGAATCTTCCATTCCTCTCTGGTTTTAGACCCCATCATAGCACTGAGACGGCACTTGTGAAGGTGGTAAATGACATTTTAATGGCATCGGACCGAGGCTCTGCATCTGTCCTCGTGCTCCTAGACCTTAGTGCTGCTTTTGATACCATCGATCACCACATTCTTTTGGAGAGATTGGAAACCCAAATTGGTCTACACGGACATGTTCTGGCCTGGTTTAGATCTTATCTGTCGGAAAGATATCAGTTTGTCTCTGTGAATGGTTTGTCCTCTGACAAATCAACTGTAAATTTCGGTGTTCCTCAAGGTTCCGTTTTAGGACCACTATTGTTTTCACTATATATTTTACCTCTTGGGGATGTTATTCGAAAACATAATGTAAACTTTCACTGCTATGCGGATGACACACAGCTGTACATTTCAATGAAACATGGTGAAGCCCCAAAATTGCCCTCGCTAGAAGCATGTGTTTCAGACATAAGGAAGTGGATGGCTGCAAACTTTCTACTTTTAAACTCGGACAAAACAGAGATGCTTGTTCTAGGTCCCAAGAAACAAAGAGATCTTCTGTTGAATCTGACAATTAATCTTAATGGTTGTACAGTCGTCTCAAATAA
>NC_034198.2:40425661-40430661 GCF_002021735.2 Oncorhynchus kisutch | reverse complement strand
CAGCTCCTTGCAGACTGACAGCTCCTTGCAGACTGACAGCTCCTTGCAGACTGAAAGCTCTGACTGCTCCATGCAGGCTGACAGCTCCTTGCAGACTGGCAGCTCCTTGCAGACTGACAGCTCCTTGCAGACTGGCAGCTCCTTGCAGACTGGCAGCTCCTTGCAGACTGACAGCTCCGTGCAGACTGGCAGCTCCTTGCAGACTGACAGCTCTGGCTGCTTCATGCAGACTGACAGCCCTAACTGCTCCATGCAGGCTGACAGCACCCTGCAGACTGGCAGCTCAGGCTGCTTCAAACAGGCAGGAGGCTCCGGCAGCGCTGTAGAGAAGAAAGGCTCTGATAGCGCTGAACAGGCGGGAGACTCCGACAGCGCAGGAGAGGAGGAAAACGCTGGCTGCGCTGAACAGGCGGGAGACTCCGACAGCGCAGGAGGGAAGGAAGGCTCTGGCTGTGCTGAACAGGCGGGAGACTCCGACAGAGCAGGAGAGGCGAGGCGCACTGTAGGCCTGATATGCGTGGTGCGGGCACTGGTGATACTGGAGCGAGGACACGCACAGGAAGCCTGGTGCGGGGAGCTGCTACCAGAGGACTGGTGTGTGGAGGTGGCTCTGGATAGACCGGACCGTGCAGGCGCACTGGAGCTCTTGAGCACCGAGCCTGCCCAAGCTTACCTGGCTCGATGCCCACTCTAGCCCGGCAAATACGAAGGGCTGGTATGAACCGTACCGGGCTATGCACCCGCACTGGAGACACCGTGCGCTCACTAGCATAACACGGTGTCTGCCCGGTCTCTCTAGCCCACCGGAGTTTGCGCAGGTCTCCTACCTGGCATAGCCATACTCCCTGTAAGCCCCCCCCCAAAAAAATTTTGGGGTTGCTTCTCGGGCTTCCTTGCCAACCGTGTTCCCTCGTATCGCCGGCTCCTATCTCCTGCTGCCTCTGCTTCCTCCTTGGGGCGGCGATATTCACCAGGCTGAGCCCAGGGTCCTCTTCCGTCTAATATCATCTCCCAAGACCAGAAGTCCTTATATTGCTGCTGCTCATGATTAACAGGGAGAGTTGGCTCAGGTCTGACTCCTGACTCTGCCACTCTCTCCCTGAGCCCCCCCCAATACATTTTTGGGGGTGACTTTCGGGTTTCGCTCTGCGCCGCCGTGTTTTCCTTTTTGACTCCATTCGCCTATAGCCTTCTTCGCACTGCTCAAGCGAATCCCATGCGGGCTCCTGCACTCTCTCTGGGTCGGCCGCCCACCTGTCAATTTCTTCCCACGTCGTATACTCCATGCAATTGCTGTCCATAACGTCCTCCCATGTCCATTCCTCCTTTCGCTTTTCCTGCGGTCGCTGCCTGTAACCACGCCGCTCGGTCCGTGTGTGGTGGGTGATTCTGTAACGGCGTTCTTCGTTTGTAGAAAGAGAGTCGGACCGAGATGCAGCGTGGTGGTTACTCATGATCTTTAATGAAAATAAAGTGACGATACATGAAATAACTAATAAATACAAAAACAACAAACGGAACGTGAACACTGGTGAACACTACACAGAGACAGGAACAATCACCCACGAAAGACAAAGCGAACTCAGGCTACCTAAATACGGTTCCCAATCAGAGGCAACGAGAAGCACCTGACTCTGATCAAGAACCGCCTCAGGCAGCCAAGCCTAACTAGACACACCCCTAAACCTAGCAATCCCAAATCCTATAACACCCCAATACGAAACACAACACGTAAACCCATGTCACACCCTGGCCTGACCAAAATATATAACGAAAACACAAAACACTAAGACCAAGGCGTGACAATATTATACTATATAGTATTCTATAAATGATGTATTATACTATATAGTATCCTATAAGGGATGTATTAGACTATATAGTAGATAATTGATGTATTAGACTATATACTATCCTGTAAGGGATGTATTATACTATATAGTATCCTATAAGGGATCAATTATACTATATAGTGTCCTATAAATTATACTATACTGTAGATGAGGGATGTATTATCCTGTAGAGTATCCTATAAGGGATGTATTATACTATATAGTAGATCATTGATGTATTATACTATATAGTATCCTATAAGGGATGTATTATTCTATATAGTATCCTATAAGGGATGTATTATACTATATACTATTCTATAAATGATGTATTAGACTATATAGTGTCCTATAAATTATACTATACTGTAGATAAGGGATGTATTATACTATATAATATCCTATAAGGGATGTATTAGACTATATAGTTTCCTATAAGGGATGTATTATACTATATAATATCCTATAAGGGATGTATTAGACTATATAGTATCCTATAAGGGATGTATTATACTATATAATATCCTATAAGGGATGTATTAGACTATATAGTATCCTATAAGGGATGTATTATACTATATAGTATCCTATAAGGGATGTATTATACTATATAGTATCCTGTAAGGGATGTATTATACTATATAGTAGATAATTGATGGATTATACTATATAGTATCCTATAAGGGATGTATTATACTGTATAGTATCCTATAAGGGTTGTATTATACTATATAGTATCCTATAAGGGATGTATTAGACTATATAGTATCCTAGTATCCTAGTATCCTAGATAAGGAATGGATTATACTATAGAGTAGATAATTGATGGATTATACTATATAGTAGATAAGGAATGGATTATACTATATAGTAGATAATTGATGGAGTATACTATATAGTAGATAAGGAATGGATTATACTATGTAGTAGATAATTGATGGAGTATACTATATAGTAGATAAGGAATGGATTATACTATATAGTAGATAATTGATGGAGTATACTATATAGTAGATAATTGATGGAGTATACTATATAGTAGATAATTGATGGAGTATACTATATAGTAGATAAGGAATGGATTATACTATATAGTAGATAATTGATGGAGTATACTATATAGTAGATAAGGAATGGATTATACTATATAGTAGATAATTGATGGAGTATACGATATAGTAGATAAGGAATGGATTATACTATATAGTAGATAATTGATGGAGTATACTATATAGTAGATAAGGAATGGATTATACTATATAGTAGATAATTGATGGAGTATACGATATAGTAGATAAGGAATGGATTATACTATATAGTAGATAATTGATGGAGTATACTATATAGTAGATAAGGAATGGATTATACTATATAGTAGATAATTGATGGAGTATACTATATAGTAGATAAGGAATGGATTATACTATATAGTAGATAATTGATGGAGTATACTATATAGTATCCTATAATGGATGGATTATACTTTATACTATTGTACTCTTCCTCTTCTACCAAACTTTTGGTACTATGCATTGGGGCAGGTGGCATTCTCCTGTTATCCTCCAAACCCAAATTCATCCATCAGATTGCCAGATATTGACGTGTGACTCATTACTCCAGATAACACGTTTTCTACTGCTCCACAGTCCAATAGCGGCAAGCTTTACACCACTCCAGCTGACACCTTGGCATTGCGCATGGTGATTTTAGGCTTGTGTGCGGCTGCTCGGCCATGGAAACTAGTGTCATGATACTTCCGGCGAACAGTTCTTGTGCTGACGTTGCTTTCAGAGGCAGGATCAAACTCAGTAGTACGTGTTTCAACCGTGGACAAACGATATTTACATCTTAGCCGTTTCAGCACTGGGCAGTCCCGTTCTGTGAGCTTGTGTGGCCTACCACTTCGCATCTGAGCCGTTGTTGCTCCTAGACGTTTCCACTTCACAATAACAGCACTTACAGTTGACCGGGGCAGCTCTAGCAGGGCAGAAATTTGACAAACTGACTGGTTGGAAAGGTGGCATGTCCCATCGTTGCAACTCCCATACGGCCACGGGAGAGGCGAAGGTTGAAATCCATGCGTCCTCCGAAACACGACCCTGCCGCACTGCTTCTTGACATACTGCTCGTTTAAAGCGGAAGCCAGCTGCGCCAATGTGACGGAGGAAACACCGTCCAGTTGGAAACAGTAGTCGGCTTGAAATGCGCCCGGCCCGCCACAAGGGGTCGCTAGAGCACGATGGGACAAGGAAATCCCGGCCGGCCGAACCCTCCCCTAACCCGGACGACACTGGGCCAATTGTGCAGTGCCTCATGGGTCTCCCGGTCACAGCCGGCTGTGACATAGCCTGTGATCGAACCTGGGTCTGTAGTGATGCCTTAGACCACTGTGCCACTCGGGAGGCCCCCATCGAACACCTTTGGGATGAATTGGAACGCCGACTGCGAGCCAGGCCTAATCGCCCAACATTAGTACCCGACCTCACTAATGCTCTTGTGGCTGAATGGAAACAAGTCCCCACAGCAATGTTCCAACATCTAGTGGAAAGCCTTTCCCAGAAGAGTGGAGGCTGTTATAGCAGCAAAGGGGGACCAACTCCATATTAATGCCCATGACTTTGGAATGAGATGTTTGACGAGCAGGTGTCCACATACTTCTGATCATGTAGTTTATTCTGGCAGCAGCCTGGAGAGAAGCTGTGGATGATGTTGAGTGTGGCTATGAAGGCAGCTTGCTAAGTGAAAACTCTTCTTTTGGCTCTAGTAAATCTGACAGCAAGGGGTACCAATCCTGAATGAAGTCACCGTGATCTCTCTGGTTCTGCACTCAGGCCAACAGACCCTCAGGCACACACACACACACACACAGGCACGAACACACCGTCCCCCTCATACCAGCACAAAGACCAATGCTGCTGCTACTGCTGCAGTTCCTTCATTACCATGCCGACAGGCTGGACTGACAGAAAGAACAGAAGAAGAGCTTTTTACAAAGCAGTCGTCCAACCCAGGAACATACAGAAAGACAGACAGACAGACAGACAGACAGACAGACAGACAGACAGACAGACAGACAGATGTTTCTGTTCAGAACCAAAACTAGTTTTACATCAGTTCTAATGTTTTTTCCTTCTTCATCCCCCCCATCTCTCTCTGTCTCTCTCTCTG
>NC_034198.2:40352238-40417238 GCF_002021735.2 Oncorhynchus kisutch | reverse complement strand
AGAGTGTGTGTGTGTGTGTGTGTGTGTGTGTGTGTGTGTGTGTGTGTGTGTGTGTGGTGTGTGTGTGTGTGTGTGTGTGTGTGTGTGTGTGTTCATATGTGCGTTTGTCAAGAGTGTGTGTGTGTGTGTGTGTGTGTGTGTGTGTGTGTGTGTGTGTGTGTGTGTGTGTGTGTGTGTGTGTCTGCGTGTGTTCATATGTGCGTTTGTCAAGCGTGTCTGTGTGTGTGTGTGTGTGTGTGTGTGTGTGTCTGCGTGTGTTCATATGTTGCGTTTGTCCATGGTGTGTGTGTTTCCACGTGCATGTTCTAGTGTTATATAAAACAAAGAAATTATGACAAACAGTTACACCATTTCAAACCAGACACACACACACACACACACACACACACACACACACACACAGACTGTTTTATATTCCAAAATGTCCTAATTAGACAAGAATCCATCAACCCGGATAATTTTTCTTTCGGTTCAGAGAGTGAGTTGGCCTATCAATGGGTAAACGAAAAGAAGAGAAAACCCTCCCACACACAAGCATCACTGACCTACAGTGTTTTAATGGGTAGAGCGCAAAAACACCTGGACAAATCAGACTGTATGAAAAGCCTATTACGTACATTCAACTTGTTTTCACTAGTTCCTGGCCGAGATACAATTACTGGACTTTACGAAAACACAGATAATACTGGGCCATAGGTTTTATTTATTTTCTCTCACATGTATCCCACATATATCCCACATACAGTGGGGCAAAACAGTATTTAGTAAGCCACCAATTGTGCAAGTTCTCCCACTTAAATAGATGAGAGAGGCCTGTAATTTTCATCTTAGGTACACTTCAACTATGACAAACAAACTGAGGAAAAAAATCCTGAAAATCACATTGTAGGATTTTTTGTGAATTTATTTGCAAATTATGGTGGAAAATAAGTATTTGGTCACCTACAAACAAGCAACATTTCTGGCTCTCACAGACCTGTAACTTCTTCTTTAAGAGGCTCCTCTGTCCTCCACATATATCCCACATACAGTATATATATTCTCCCTCAATGTAAAATTATAATATACAGTCTGTCTTTAGCTAAATGATCATTTATATAACCATTCTCAACCCCAGCTGTTCCTGTTCCTGTTCCGGTAGCGCCAATTAAGACGGAGAGACAATAATTATCATAGCAACCATCATCCACATACATGTCTGTCCTAACAGCATGTCGAATCTGAACTATCCATAACTCAAGCACTAAAAGAGCGGTTATTTCTAGCTTATCCAGGGCCTTGTTACTATCATAGGCCAAGACACCATTCTCTACTCTCTACCTCTCTATCCTTCCTTCCTCTCTACCAATCTCAATCCGTCTCTCTTTCTCTCTATCCATCTATGCCGTGTGTTCTTCCCACCAGAAACCAAAGACAGGGTAAGCACCATGTCAACCCTACCATGAAAACAGACATCCCTCCCTCCGCCTAACCCTCCCTCCCTCCCTCCTAGTTCCGGTTCCTTGTTTCTAAGCAAATTTATTTTTTTTGTTCATGTTTGTCCCATGCCATCCTCTCCCCTCCTCTGGGTGGAACACAGGTAAGTCATATCTATCTATAAAGGTTGCTTTGTTCTGGAGACACACATTTTTATGTCACAGTGGCAGTTGACATTGTGTGTGTGTGTGTGTGTGTGTGTGTGTGTGTGTGTGTGTGTGTGTGTGTGTGTGTGTGTGTGTGTGTGTGTGTGTGTGTGTGTGTGTGTGTGTGTGTGTGTGTGTGTGTGTGTGTGTGTGTGTGTGGTGCATGTGTGTAGTGGATCTTCCTCTTGGTTTGAAGCTGAATCAGATGCTGTTCGTAGGGATGCCCTTTGTGGCTTATATACTATATAGATACAACACACTGATGTAGGCCCTACTATATAGATACAACACACTGAGATGTAGGTCCTACTATATAGATACAACACACTGAGATGTAGGTCCTACTATATAGATACAACACACTGAGATGTAGACCCTACTATATAGATACAACACACTGAGATGTAGGCCCTACTATATAGATACAACACACTGAGATGTAGGCCCTACTATATAGATACAACACACTGAGATGTAGACCCTACTATATAGATACAACACACTGATGTAGGCCCTACTATATAGATACAACACGCTGAGATGTAGGCCCTACTATATAGATACAACACACTGAGATGTAGGCCCTACTATATAGATACAACACACTGAGATGTAGGTCCTACTATATAGATACAACACACTGAGATGTAGGCCCTACTATATAGATACAACACACTGAGATGTAGGCCCTACTATATAGATACAACACACTGATGTAGGCCCTACTATATAGATACAACACACTGAGATGTAGGCCCTACTATATAGATACAACACACTGAGATGTAGGCCCTACTATATAGAAACAACACACTGAGATGTAGACCCTACTATATAGATACAACACACTGAGATGTAGGCCCTACTATATAGATACAACACACTGATGTAGGCCCTACTATATAGATACAACACACTGAGATGTAGACCCTACTATATAGATACAACACACTGAGATGCAGACCCTACTATATAGATACAACACACTGAGATGTAGGTCCTACTATATAGATACAACACATTGAGATGTAGACCCTACTATATAGATACAACACACTGAGATGTAGGCCCTACTATATAGATACAACACACTGATGTAGACCCTACTATATAGATACAACACACTGATGTAGGCCCTACTATATAGATACAACACACTGAGATGTAGACCCTACTATATAGATACAACACACTGAGATGTAGACCCTACTATATAGATACAACACACTGAGATGTAGACCCTACTATATAGATACAACACACTGATGTAGGATATAGATACAACACACTGAGATGTAGGCCCTACTATATAGATACAACACACTGATGTAGACCCTACTATATAGATACAACACACTGATGTAGGCCCTACTATATAGATACAACACACTGAGATGTAGGTCCTACTATATAGATACAACACACTGAGATGTAGGTCCTACTATATAGATACAACACACTGATGTAGACCCTACTATATAGATACAACACACTGAGATGTAGACCCTACTATATGGATACAACACACTGATGTAGACCCTACTATATAGATACAACACACTGAGATGTAGACCCTACTATATAGATACAACACACTGATGTAGACCCTACTATATAGATACAACACATTGAGATGTAGGCCCTACTATATAGATACAACACACTGATGTAGACCCTACTATATAGATACAACACGCTGAGATGTAGACCCTACTATATAGATACAACACGCTGAGATGTAGACCCTACTATATAGATACAACACATTGAGATGTAGGCCCTACTATATAGATACAACACATTGAGATGTAGGCCCTACTATATAGATACAACACACTGATGTAGACCCTACTATATAGATACAACACGCTGAGATGTAGACCCTACTATATAGATACAACACATTGAGATGTAGACCCTACTATATAGATACAACACACTGATGTAGGCCCTACTATATAGATACAACACACTGAGATGTAGACCCTACTATATGGATACAACACACAGACATACAGTGCTCAGACCCCTTGACCTTTTCCACGTTTTTCAGCCTTCTTCTATAATGTATTATATAAAAATATTTTCACAGCAATCTACACACAATACCCGATAATGACGAAGCGGGAAACAGGTTTTTAGAAATGTTTGCTCTATAAGGACACAGGGCGAGATCCAGATGCAGACACGGGAGGCAGATGGTTCATGTCTCTGATATTTATTAGTATCCAAGGGGCAGGCAAGAGAATGGTCATGGACAGGCAAAAGATCATAACAAGGTCAGAGTCCAGGAGGTACAGAGTGGCAGGCAGGCTCGAGGTCAGGGCAGGCAGAATGGTCAGGCAGGCGGGTTCAGAGTCAAGGCAGGCAAGGGTCCAAACCGGGATGACTAGCAAAAACAGAGAAACATTTTTTTTTTTTAACAGGAGCACGGAGTAACACGCTGGTTGACTTGACAAAATAAGACGAACTGGCACAATCTGACAGAAAATACACGTATAGGTACCCAGGGGATAATGGGGAAGATGGGTGACACCTGATCAGATCAGAAAGTACTTATTTACAGAAGTATTCAGCTCAACGCTATGAGACTCCTAATTGAGCTCAAGTGCGTCCGTTTCCATTGATCATCCTTGAGATGTTTCTAAAACTTGCCTGGAGTCCACCTGTGGTCAATTCAATTGATTGGACATGATTTGGAAAGGCACACACCTGTCTATATAAGGTCCCACAGTTGACAGTGCATGTCAAAGCAAAAACCAAGCCATGAGGTCGAAGGGATTGTCCGTAGAGCTCAGAGACAGGATTGGGTCGAGGTACAGATCTGAGGAAGGGTATCAAAAAATGTCTACAGCATTGAAGGTCCTCAATAACCCAGTGGCCTCCATCATTCTTAAATTGAAGATATTTGAAACCACCAAGATTCTTCCTAGAGCTGAACGCCCGGCCAAACTGAGCAATTGGGGGAGAAGGGCCCTGTTCAGGGAGGTGAGCAAGAACCTGATGGTCACTCTGACAGAGCTCCAGAGTTCCTCTGAGTAGATCAGGGAACCTTCCAAAAGGATAACCATCTCTGCAGCACTCCACCAATCAGGTTTTCATGGTAGAGTTGCCAGACGGAAGCCACTCCTCAGTAAAAGGCACATGACAGCCCGCCTGGAGTTTGCCAAGAGGGACCTAAAAGACTCTCGGACCATGAGAAACAAGATTCTCTGGACTGATGAAACCAAGATCGAACTCTTTGGCCTCAATGCCAAGCTTCACGTCTGGGGGAAACATAGCATGGTGAGGCAAGGAGGTGGCAGCATCATTCTGTGGGGATGTTTTTCCACTAGGCAGGATTGAGGGAAAGATGAACGGAGCAAAGTACAGTGAGATCCTTGATGAAAACCTGCTCCAGAGTGCTCGGGACCTCAGACTGGGGCAAAGGTTACCTTCCAACAGGACAATGACGCTAAGCATACAGCCAACACAACACAGGAGTGACTTCGGAACATGTCTCTGAATGTCCTTGAGTGGCCCAGCCAGAGCCCGACTTGAACCCGATCGAACATCTCTGGAGAGACCTTAAAATAGCTTTGCAGTGATGCTCCCCATCCAACCTGACAGAGCTTGAGAGGATCTGCAGAGACGAATTGGAGAAGGCTATAATCGCTGCCAAAGGTGCTTCAACAAAGTACTAAAGGGTCTGAATACTGATATTTCTGATATTCATTTTTTATATATATAAACTTGCAAACATTTCTAAAAAACGGTTTTTCCTTTGTCATTATTGGATATTGTGTGTAGATTAATGAGGGGAAACATTTTTTTTAATCAATCTTAGAAGAAGTCTGTAACGTATCAAGTCACGGTGTCTGAATACTTTCAGAAGTTTTTATTTTATTAGGCAAGTCAGTTGAGAACAAATTCTTATTTTCAATAACAGCCTAGGAACAGTGGGTTAACTGCCTGTTCAGGTGCAGAAGGACAGATTTGTACCTTATCAGGAAGGGTGATTTGAACTTGCAACCTTTCGGTTACTAGTCCAACGCTCTAACCACTAGGTCACCCTGCCGCCCCTAGAATACACTGTACAATAGAGGATTGTACTATTTCTACTGTATCAAATGAATGGGATTCAGTGCAAACTGATCAGAGGACATGTTCAGATTCTGCGTTGCGCTGCCTGTAAACACTGGAGGTATTTTTGTAAACTATCAAATATTGTGTGGAGTGCTGATCATGGACGTGGACATGTGATCCTGCCTTGCAGCTTGTACCGACTGCTACTCAGAATGTTCATTCTAGGTAATCACATGACTAGCTGGGATACTGTCTTG
The DNA here is from genome assembly GCF_002021735.2 of Oncorhynchus kisutch. Taxonomy (NCBI): domain Eukaryota; kingdom Metazoa; phylum Chordata; class Actinopteri; order Salmoniformes; family Salmonidae; genus Oncorhynchus; species Oncorhynchus kisutch. The sequence continues at coordinate 40,411,294 of NC_034198.2, read as the reverse complement.
CTGCTCAGCATGATAATTCTAGGTAATCACAGGACTAGCTGGGATACTGCCTTGCTGCTCAGCATGATAATTCTTGGTAATCACATGACTAGCTGGGATACTGCCTTGCTGCTCAGCATGATAATTCTAGGTAATCACAGGACTAGCTGGGATACTGCCTTGCTGCTCAGCATGATAATTCTAGGTAATCACAGGACTAGCTGGGATACTGCCTTGCTGCTCAGCATGATAATTCTTGGTAATCACATGACTAGCTGGGATACTGCCTTGCTGCTCAGCATGATAATTCTAGGTAATCACAGGACTAGCTGGGATACTGCCTTGCTGCTCAGCATGATAATTATAGGTAATCACAGGACTAGCTGGGATACTGCCTTGCTACTCAGAATGTTAATTCTAGGTAATCACATGACTAGCTGGTATACTGCCTTGCTGCTCAGCATGATAATTCTAGGTAATCACAGGACTAGCTGGGATACTGCCTTGCTGCTCAGCATGATAATTCTTGGTAATCACATGACTAGCTGTAGCAGACTGATCTTTCACAGTTGATCAGTCATCATTTCTTGTCTCACCTTTTCTCCTCTACACTACATCTGCAATATTGCTTTTGTGTGAGGGAGAGAGAGAGAAAAAAGACAGAGGGAAAGTGACAGACTCATGGCGGTGCGTCACTACCTTCTAGAGACAACAGTGGTCCTTTAGGGCATTGGTCCTTGACCCTTGTCTCAGAGACAAGGGTCTGTAGCCTTCTGTTAGCCCCTAATGTCTTAAACCTGCTAATGAGGGAGTCTGGGAGCCAAACGCTTTCACCAGAATAACGAGCCATGCCACAGCCAGCTGAGACACATTTCAGCTCAGAGAAAAAGAAAAAAAAACATATTTTTTGTGTGTTTTGTGTGTTTAGTGTGCACATTGCGCTGTGCACATTGGACAAGAATAACAAGGGGCACCTGGTGAGAAAAGTCCCAATAGAGAACAATATGTCCCTTGGATTCCCAACTTCCCACAAAACATTGGTAATTAGTGACAAGGTCACTCCCCGGGAGCATCGGAAGAATCTTAACCTTTGATTATTTTGGCATGATATGACAACAATTGGGGGGGAGAGAGGAGAAACATAGGGAGAGATGGGAAGAGAGGGATTTAAACAGAGCTGGTATATACAGGGGGAAGGAGAGAGTTCAGAGCTGTTTGGATGGGCGCCACTATGGCTCTTCACCAGGGTTTCTGTCATGGGCTGAATACCAAATGACAATTTATCTCCAATTTAGTGCACCACTTTTGACTAGTTCCCAGTAGAGTGCCAATTGGGATGCAGCCTTGTATTGCTTCTGGATTAATCCCCTGAATCTCCAGGCCAAAGTAGTAGAGCACCTACCACCATGTGGGATAAACAGATGCCAGACCTGATTAAGTGATTCTCCACACCCCAGTCTCCTTCAATTCTAACTTTATGACAACAGGGAAACAGATTATATTCCCCCCACACTCCCCCGCCATTCCGTCCCTTTAAAACCCATTCATAGGCTCTGTCGGATTTAATATCATTAAATATTTTTTATGTCTTTTCATTTGTCTTTCTCTCGACAGCTAGTTGTCACGAAAGCGCCAGCGAAGCCCCATGTGGGCCCCTGTGCAGTCAGAAGTAGGACAAAGCAATCATATCTGCTGATTAAAACTATAATGCATTCTGCTGTGTGGTGTGGACTGGTGTAGAGCGTGTACTGTTTAAGGCTGGGGCTGGGGCCTGCATTGTTAATGATGAACAGATACTGTTAAAGATTATATTTACCATGATGGGCAAGAACAGCCAGGTCACCCGTGATACCAGTCAGTGTTTTACATCCATCCATGTCTTAGGATGTAGGGAGATGAAGTGGAAACAGGCCACTAGGGGAAACAATGAGCGCTGTTACTTTCAAGTTTGTTCCAATTTTTCTAGGGTGTTGTAAATGGGTGCATCTGCCTCTAATTGTAAAGGTTGCAAGTTCAAATCCAGAAATGGAAAGTCATTTTTTAAAGATTTTTGTTTTAAGCCTATCTCAAAACTTAAACCTGACCTTAACCATTCAGTTAATGCCTAAACTTAAACCTGACCTTAACCATTCAGTTACTGCCTAAACTTAAACCTGACCTTAACCATTCAGTTACTGCCTAAACTTAAACCTGACCTTAACCATTCAGTTACTGCCTAAACTTAAACCTGACCTTAACCATTCAGTTACTGCCTAAACTTAAACCTGACCTTAACCATTCAGTTACTGCCTAAACTTAAACCTGACCTTAACCATTCAGTTACTGCCTAAACTTAAACCTGACCTTAACCATTCAGTTACTGCCTAAACTTAAACCTGACCTTAACCATTCAGTTACTGCCTAAACTTAAACCTGACCTTAACCATTCAGTTAATGCCTAAACTTAAACCTGACCTTAACCATTCAGTTACTGCCTAAACTTAAACCTGACCTTAACCATTCAGTTACTGCCTAAACTTAAACCTGACCTTAACCATTCAGTTACTGCCTAAACTTAAACCTGACCTTAACCATTCAGTTACTGCCTAAACTTAAACCTGACCTTAACCATTCAGTTACTGCCTAAACTTAAACCTGACCTTAACCATTCAGTTACTGCCTAAACTTAAACCTGACCTTAACCATTCAGTTACTGCCTAAACTTAAACCTGACCTTAACCATTCAGTTACTGCCTAAACTTAAACCTGACCTTAACCATTCAGTTACTGCCTAAACTTAAACCTGACCTTAACCATTCAGTTACTGCCTAAACTTAAACCTGACCTTAACCATTCAGTTACTGCCTAAACTTAAACCTGACCTTAACCATTCAGTTACTGCCTAAACTTAAACCTGACCTTAACCATTCAGTTACTGCCTAAACTTAAACCTGACCTTAACCATTCAGTTAATGCCTAAACTTAAACCTGACCTTAACCATTCAGTTACTGCCTAAACTTAAACCTGACCTTAACCATTCAGTTAATGCCTAAACTTAAACCTGACCTTAACCATTCAGTTAATGCCTAAACTTAAACCTGACCTTAACCATTCAGTTAATGCCTAAACTTAAACCTGACCTTAACCATTCAGTTAATGCCTAAACTTAAACCTGACCTTAACCATTCAGTTAATGCCTAAACTTAAACCTGACCTTAACCATTCAGTTACTGCCTAACCTGACCTTAACCATTCAGTTACTGCCTAAACTTAAACCTGACCTTAACCATTCAGTTACTGCCTAAACTTAAACCTGACCTTAACCATTCAGTTACTGCCTAAACTTAAACCTGACCTTAACCATTCAGTTACTGCCTAAACTTAAACCTGACCTTAACCATTCAGTTACTGCCTAAACTTAAACCTGACCTTAACCATTCAGTTACTGCCTAAACTTAAACCTGACCTTAACCATTCAGTTACTGCCTAAACTTAAACCTGACCTTAACCATTCAGTTACTGCCTAAACTTAAACCTGACCTTAACCATTCAGTTACTGCCTAAACTTAAACCTGACCTTAACCATTCAGTTACTGCCTAAACTTAAACCTGACCTTAACCATTCAGTTACTGCCTAAACTTAAACCTGACCTTAACCATTCAGTTACTGCCTAAACTTAAACCTGACCTTAACCATTCAGTTACTGCCTAAACTTAAACCTGACCTTAACCATTCAGTTACTGCCTAAACTTAAACCTGACCTTAACCATTCAGTTACTGCCTAAACTTAAACCTGACCTTAACCATTCAGTTACTGCCTAAACTTAAACCTGACCTTAACCATTCAGTTACTGCCTAAACTTAAACCTGACCTTAACCATTCAGTTACTGCCTAAACTTAAACCTGACCTTAACCATTCAGTTACTGCCTAAACTTAAACCTGACCTTAACCATTCAGTTAATGCCTAAACTTAAACCTGACCTTAACCATTCAGTTAATGCCTAAACTTAAACCTGACCTTAACCATTCAGTTAATGCCTAAACTTAAACCTGACCTTAACCATTCAGTTACTGCCTAAACTTAAACCTGACCTTAACCATTCAGTTACTGCCTAAACTTAAACCTGACCTTAACCATTCAGTTACTGCCTAAACTTAAACCTGACCTTAACCATTCAGTTACTGCCTAAACTTAAACCTGACCTTAACCATTCAGTTACTGCCTAAACTTAAACCTGACCTTAACCATTCAGTTAATGCCTAAACTTAAACCTGACCTTAACCATTCAGTTACTGCCTAAACTTAAACCTGACCTTAACCATTCAGTTACTGCCTAAACTTAAACCTGACCTTAACCATTCAGTTAATGCCTAAACTTAAACCTGACCTTAACCATTCAGTTAATGCCTAAACTTAAACCTGACCTTAACCATTCAGTTAATGCCTAAACTTAAACCTGACCTTAACCATTCAGTTAATGCCTAAACTTAAACCTGACCTTAACCATTCAGTTAATGCCTAAACTTAAACCTGACCTTAACCATTCAGTTACTGCCTAAACTTAAACCTGACCTTAACCATTCAGTTACTGCCTAAACTTAAACCTGACCTTAACCATTCAGTTACTGCCTAAACTTAAACCTGACCTTAACCATTCAGTTAATGCCTAAACTTAAACCTGACCTTAACCATTCAGTTACTGCCTAAACTTAAACCTGACCTTAACCATTCAGTTACTGCCTAAACTTAAACCTGACCTTAACCATTCAGTTAATGCCTAAACTTAAACCTGACCTTAACCATTCAGTTACTGCCTAAACTTAAACCTGACCTTAACCATTCAGTTAATGCCTAAACTTAAACCTGACCTTAACCATTCAGTTACTGCCTAAACTTAAACCTGACCTTAACCATTCAGTTAATGCCTAAACTTAAACCTGACCTTAACCATTCAGTTAATGCCTAATCTTAAACCTGACCTTAACCATTCAGTTACTGCCTAAACTTAAACCTGACCTTAACCATTCAGTTAATGCCTAAACTTAAACCTGACCTTAACCATTCAGTTAATGCCTAAACTTAAACCTGACCTTAACCATTCAGTTAATGCCTAAACTTAAACCTGACCTTAACCATTCAGTTACTGCCTAAACTTAAACCTGACCTTAACCATTCAGTTACTGCCTAAACTTAAACCTGACCTTAACCATTCAGTTAATGCCTAAACTTAAACCTGACCTTAACCATTCAGTTAATGCCTAAACTTAAACCTGACCTTAACCATTCAGTTAATGCCTAAACTTAAACCTGACCTTAACCATTCAGTTACTGCCTAAACTTAAACCTGACCTTAACCATTCAGTTACTGCCTAAACTTAAACCTGACCTTAACCATTCAGTTACTGCCTAAACTTAAACCTGACCTTAACCATTCAGTTACTGCCTAAACTTAAACCTGACCTTAACCATTCAGTTAATGCCTAAACTTAAACCTGACCTTAACCATTCAGTTAATGCCTAAACTTAAACCTGACCTTAACCATTCAGTTACTGCCTAAACTTAAACCTGACCTTAACCATTCAGTTAATGCCTAAACTTAAACCTGACCTTAACCATTCAGTTACTGCCTAAACTTAAACCTGACCTTAACCATTCAGTTAATGCCTAAACTTAAACCTGACCTTAACCATTCAGTTAATGCCTAAACTTAAACCTGACCTTACAAATGCTGAGTTAATGCCTAAACTTAAACCTGACCTTACAAATGCTGAGTTAATGCCTAAACTTAAACCTGACCTTAACCATTCAGTTACTGCCTAAACTTAAACCTGACCTTAACCATTCAGTTAATGCCTAAACTTAAACCTGACCTTAACCATTCAGTTAATGCCTAAACTTAAACCTGACCTTAACCATTCAGTTAATGCCTAAACTTAAACCTGACCTTACAAATGCTGAGTTAATGCCTAAACTTAAACCTGACCTTACAAATGCTGAGTTAATGCCTAAACTTAAACCTGACCTTACAAATGCTGAGTTAATGCCTAAACTTAAACCTGACCTTACAAATGCTGAGTTAATGCCTAAACTTAAACCTGACCTTACAAATGCTGAGTTAATGCCTAAACTTAAACCTGAACTTACAAATGCTGAGTTAATGCCTAAACTTTAACCTGACCTTACAAATGCTGAGTTAATGCCTAAACTTAAACCTGACCTTACAAATGCTGAGTTAATGCCTAAACTTAATCCTAATCTTACAAATGCTGAGTTAATGCCTAAACTTAATCCTAATCTTACAAATGCTGAGTTAATGCCTAAACTTAATCCTAATCTTACAAATGCTGAGTTAATGCCTAAACTTAATCATAATCTTACAAATGCTGAGTTAATGCCTAAACTTAAACCTGACCGTGCAAATGCTGAGTTAATGCCTAAACTTAATCCTAATCTTACAAATGCTGAGTTAATGCCTAAACTTAATCCTAATCTTACAAATGCTGAGTTACTGCCTAAACTTAATCCTAATCTTACAAATGCTGAGTTAATGCCTAAACGTAAACCTGACCGTGCAAATGCTGAGTTAATGCCTAAACTTAATCCTAATCTTACAAATGCTGAGTTAATGCCTAAACTTAATCATAATCTTACAAATGCTGAGTTAATGCCTAAACTTAATCCTAATCTTACAAATGCTGAGTTAATGCCTAAACTTAATCCTAATCTTACAAATGCTGAGTTAATGCCTAAACTTAACCATAAACACATTGAAATATGACGTTTGAGAAACATGGATGGAACGTCTATTTCTGACATGAGACTGTGAGAGCTAGTTGAGGAAGAGAGGAAGGGAGGTCGAGGCTGATCATCACACCCAACCCTTCACTTTAGTCCTCTTTCTTTCTATTGTTAATCCTCTCACTCAGTAAGAGATGGCTTGGTGAGCTTGAAATTGATCCTGACCAAAGTGAGGAGAAAGAACCTGCATCGTGAAGTTTTCCTTGATCAGGAAAATGCTTTCGATGACTCTGGCCCAGTGGGAATATGATTTGTGGAGAAATTGGATCTATGCCTCTTGGCCAATCCGTTTCTGGTATCAGTCCAGGTTGAAGAAGGAGATGGGTTCTGTCAATTCGTTCAAAGTATCCATAGGTCAACTTGTGTTGATTTTGTTTGTGTCTGCTGCTCAGAGGGAGAGTGCGCTGTACACTTCGAGACTCGGGACGAAAGCATTGGCCTGCTTTGCTCTCCAGAACAGAGCGCCTCTGGAAGGAGTGATAACTGAGGTGGGGTTGAGTGTTAAGGTGGATCAACTAAAGTTGGGGATACCTGGTGTTTCTGATGCATGATGTTTGGTGCGACGCAGACCCGGTGGTGAGCGTGAGACCGAGGAGACCCTGTCTGTTCTTTTGAGTTTTGATTCAGGAGTGTTTCCCATAGAAAGTCATGCTTAGTCCTGTGAGATTTTTTTTGTTCCGAACACACTACAGTGTTTCAGGTGCCAAGTTTATGGTCATGTTGCAGCAGTATGTACGAGGGAGATTCTGATGTGTGAGAAGTGTGCAGGAAGGCCATGGGACAAAATAGTGTGTAGTTTAGGTGGAAAATGTGTGGTATTTGAATAGTGGGGGTGGCCATGTTCCTGGGATCAAAAATGTCCTATACGTGTGAGACAGGATGGACGTGTCCAGGATGAGAGCAGTGCAGGAAGTTGTCATCATATACTCTGTGCTTTAGTGAGGTTGGCTTCTCAGTGTTTTATCGGTAATTAGTTGTACCGCACAGATGGAAAGGAAATCCCAGAAGATTGAATTGGTAACAGCAGCAGCAGATTACTTTTTATTTTGTCTATCAGAGATTTTAGTGTAGAAGAACAACAGTGTCTAGGTTTGAGAGAAAGGGGTTGCAGCCTCCTAGGTCAATGGCCTGGTGTATTGGGGTGGTGGGGTGTTGTGGGGATATACACAGTATATAGTTAGAGTGTTTTTTTCCCCTATTTCCCGTTTCCTTTTTTTTATGCGAACAACAGTTCTATTCACTTCCCAAACTGTGAACGGCAACAATACACAACCAAGCATCTAGTCTGCTGAAAGCCACACAAAGAAGAAGAATTAGAAGAAGAAGAAGAAGAAGAAGAAGAAGAAGAAGAGCCGTGTAACAATTTAAGTACTATGTGGTTGTACTTCCCTAACAATTAAATCTGCATTTGGAAAATATTCAGACCCCTTGACTTTTTCCCCATTTTGTTACGTTACAGACTTATTCTAAAATGGATTAAATTATTTTTCTCCCTCATCAATCTACACACAATACCACATAACGACAAAGCAAAAACAGGTTTTTAGACATTTTTGCAAATGTATTAAATATAAAAAGCTGAAATATGACATTTACATGAGCTATTACAGCCTTAAGTCTTCTTGGGTATGACGCAAAAAGCTTGGCACACTTGTATTTGGAGAGTTTCTCCTAGTCTTCTTTTCAGCTTCTCTTAAGCCCTGTCAGGTTGGATGGGGAGCATCGCTGCACAGCGATGACTCTCCAAGTCCAGGCTCTGACTGGGCCACTCAAGGACATTCAGAGACTTCGTCCCGAAGCCACTCCTGTGTTGGCTGTGTGCTTAGGGTCGTTGTCATGTTTAGAAGGTGAACCTTTGCCCTAGTCTGAGGTCCTGAGCGCTCTGGAGCAGGTTTTCATCAATGATCTCTCTGTACTTTGCTCAGTTCATCTTTCCCTCGATCCTGACTAGTCTCCCAGTCCCTACTGCTGAAAAACATCCCCACAGCATGATGCTGCCACCAACATGCTTCACATGTTGACATGTTTCCCCGCAGACGTGACGCTTGGCATTCAGGCCAAAGAGTTCGATCTTGGTTTCATCAGTCCAGAGAATCTTGTTTCTGTTGCCTTTTGGCAAGCTCCAAGTGGGCCATCATGTGCCTTTTACTGAGAAGTGGCTTCCTTCTGGCCACTCTACCATAATGGCCTGATTGGTACAGTCCTTGACCAAGGCACTTCTCCCCCAATTGCTCAGCTTGGCCGGGCGGCCAGCTCTAGGAAACATCTTGGTGGTTTCAAACATCTTCCATTTAAGAATGATGGAGGCCACTGTGTTCTTGAGGACCTTCAATGCTGCAGACATTTGTTGATACCCTTCCCCAGATCTGTACCTCGACACAATCCTGTCTCGGAGCTCTACGGACAATTCCTTCGACCTGGTGGCCTGGTTTTTGCGCTGACATGCACTGTCAACTGTAGGACCTTATATAGACAGGTGTGTGCCTTTCCAAATCATGTCCAATCAATTGAATTTACCACAGGTGGACTCCTTTCTCGTGTCCAATATGTAGTTTTTTTGCTCAATGATCCACCACTCTGATCTCAACCACAGCAGTGATCTGGCCAAGCATTTTCAAACAAGTTTATACAATTTCTCTCAGACTTTCTCTGTATGTATCTATACAAATTCTCTAAAACAAGTCCGAGGTGGCTTATGGTAGAGAAATGATCATTCAATTATCTGGTAACATCTCTGCAGTCAGTATGAAAATAGCACGCTCCCTCAAAACTTGAGACATCTGTGGCACTGTGTTGTGTGACAAAACTTCACATTTTATAGTGGCCTTTTATTGCCCCATAGCACAAGGTGCACCTGTGTAATGGTTATGCTGTTTAATCAACATATTGATATGCCACATCTGTCGGGTGGATAGATTATCTTGTCAAAAGACACATGCTCACTAACAGGGATATAAACAAAATTGTGCACAACATTTGAGAGATATAAGCTTTTTGTGCATATAGAAAATGTCTGGGATCTTTTAATTTAGCTCATGGGACCAACACTTTACATGTGGTGTTAATATTTTAGTTTACTTTATTTTCCCCACTTTTCCTCTCTCTCTCTCTCTCTCTCTCTCTCTCTCTCTCCCTATCTTTCTGTCTCTGTCGTTCCCTGTCTCTGTGTCTCTGTGTCTCTCTCTCTCTGTGTCTCTCTCTCTCTCTCACACACACACTCTTTTTCCTTCCACCTCTCTATCTCTTTATCTTCCTCTTTTTCCTTCCCCTCCTCACTTCCCGCATTCTCTCTCTTTTCCTTTTCGCTCTCTCTTTCACTATCACTCTCTATGTGTGCTCTGCGTCTCCTGTGTTGCTTGGGGAGTGTAGAGTATTCTATTTCGTTTAACTGCTGTAAACAGAGCAACATACTTAATCCAGGAAGTGGAAGAGAGAGTAAACAAGTCCAGGAAGCGATTCGGCATAGTTGCAGTCAGGAATTCTAAATAAACTCAACCTCTAATCTTTCACTTACAATGTATAATAAAAGTCAGTCCATTACACCAGAGGGGAGATGGGAACCATTAAGATAGAGGTATCATGTAAACATGGCACACCTCTGAATTACAAAGGTTAAAAAGAAAAGGACATCTCAAGTGTTCAAGTTAGACTATGTCACACACTGTTTAATATTCAGTAAGTTAATAATAACAGGGTTTAAATTATTAAATATAAAAAAGCACTTAACGTTCTCTTTAAAAAAACTTCACCTATACAAAAGTTTTACTTAAACTTAAATTTTTTTTTTAATTAAACATGTTTCAAAGTGTCTGTCTTTTTTCAAACAAGCATTGCACAGCTGGTTACAATTTTAATTTTAATTTCATCGCAATGAAAAGATAGAACAAATATTACAACAAATATTAAGGCTGAATTCAAATGTATTTATAGGAAATGTGTTTCAAAAGGGGTATTTAATTTTTTTAACTACATTATAAATTGGAACGGTAGAGTTATGTCTTTCATGGAGTTATCAGAGTTGTATGAGAAGGTTCAATCCATGATTACATTAAATTAATTACAGCATTTACCCCCCAAAATGGAGGAGTTTGGTGGAAGAACAAAAATAGCATAAATAACAAAGCATACCACTTTCATTTGAGGATCAGGATACTGATAGCCATACAGATTGCTAAATTGCTGGGAAGAGATTTTTGATGTACTGATTCCATGATACAAGGTGTATGAGCTGATCTATAAAACAACACAAGATTCACGGCTTTGTGCTTTTCAGCTAAAATTACTGTACAGAATTGTTGCCACCAACAAAATGTTGAATATTTGGGGCATCCAATCATTGCAGCTCTGCAGATTTTGTTGTGAGGATACCGAATCAATAGACCATTTGTTTTGGTATTGCCCACATGTAGCCTGTTTCTGGTCTCAGGTTCAGGAATGGCTGAAAAAGCATAACATCATCAAATATTAAATAGATTTGTGTTGTTTTATAGAAATAGCTTTGTTGGGAGATGTGGAGAGACCAGATTTTTGAGTGGGCAGCTTTCGGAGAACTGTTGTTGGGATTTTGGGCCGGTGGCTGATAGGTCGCTGTTTCGCTGTTTCGCTGTTTCTCGTTTTTGACCGATTTGCCATTGAGCAAGGCGTTGACACTGATTGCTTCTTTGGGTCGCTCTGGATGTGTGTCTGTTAGATGACTCAATCTAATGTAAATGTTGAATGGCTTCACTGTAAGTAGATAAAATGTTTTAAATATTAAATAAAAATAATAAACAATGTAAAATAAAAGGTATTGAGTGGAGAAAAGGAGGGCTTCTTAATGAAAAACTAACAGGTCTGTGAGAGACGGAATTCATACTGGTTGGTAGGTGATCAAATACTTATGTCATGCAATAAAATGCAAATTAATTACTTAAAAATCATACAATGTGTTTTTCTGGATTTTTGTTTTAGATTCTGTCTCTCACAGTTGAAGTGTACCTATGATAAAAAATTACAGACCTCTACATGCTTTGTAAGTAGGAAAACCTGCAAAATCGGCAGTGTATCAAATACTTGTTCTCCCCACTGTATCTACTATTCAATATCGTAATTAGATGATCTCTCAAGAACACATTGGCAACAATCCTGGGTTAACATTGGGTTTATATTCTGTAATGTGTCTCAACTGGCACCCTATTCCCTATATAGTGCCCTACATTTGATTACAGCCCAATGGGCCATGGTAAAAAAAAAACTGTGGTGCACTACATAGGGAATAGGGTGCCATTTGGGACAAACCCTATGTATTCTCATCCCCATCATTAGTTCCTGAACAGACACAATGGTGTTGAAAGGTCAACATGTCAAATTATATTCACTAACTCAAGACGTACTGTAGAGAATAGGGTGCCATGTGGGACACTGGTACCACTTGGTACTGTAGATAAGCCTATTTCCAACTCAAGATATGGACGTACTGTAGAGAATAGGGTGCCATTTGGGACACACCCTATGTATTCTCATCCCCATCATTAGTTCCTGAACAGACACACTGGTGTTGAAAGGTCAACATGTCAAATGATATTCACTAACTCAAGACGTACTGTAGAGAATAGGGTGCCATTTGGGACACTGGTACCACTTGGTACTGTAGATAAGCCTATTTCCAATTCAACATCCTGTGGTGCAGGTTATTTGTCCTGCTTTTTTCTGAAGCCTATATCTACCAGTAATACGGAGGCTTTACCATCAGATTTAAGATGAGTGGCTAGCTAGCTGGCATAGCTGTTTTTAGAGCGGTGGTATGTAAAGAGACTGAAAACGAGTCATTGGTGATCCTTCGAGTGTGATTTCAATCAGCAGTGTCAGCTCAGATAGTCCAGAGAGAGAGAGTGAGAGAGAGAGAGAGAGAGAGAGAGAGAGAGAGAGAGAGAGAGAGAGAGATGAATCTCAATCATATTCTCTCAAGATTAATAGCTGTAGCGTATCTAGAAATGTTATCTGATTTTCCCTGGTTGTCATTTGATGGTCATTAAGCTGAGATGAACACCATGTTCAGGGAGAGGTACTTCTGATGCAGTGTGTGTCAGTGGAGGCTCCTCAGAGGAGGAAGGGGAGGACCATCCTCCTCAGTGAATTTCAGAAAAATACAAATAGTGAAACATTTAAAAAGTTATCCTTTATAGATAAACTACACTAAATATAGTCACATCACCAAATAATTGATTAAAACACACTGTTTTGCAATTAAGGTCTACAGTAGCCTCAACAGCACTCTGTAGGGTAGAACCAACAGGATTATCTTCAGTATGTCCAGGACAACTGGTTTTCGTCCTCCTCTGGGCGCAATGGCTTCAATACCAAACCTAGGAGGCTCATGGTTCTCACCCCTTCCATAGACTTACACAGTAATTATGACAACTTCCGGAGGACGTCCTCCAACCTATTAGAGCTCTTGCAGCATGACCTGATGTTATCCACCCGATCAAAGGATACAATTTTATTTTTATCTCCCCCTTCTCTGTCTCTCTCTCTCTCTCGCGCGCGCTCTCTCCTCTCTCTCTCGCGCGCGCTCTCTCCTCTCTCTCTCCCTCATCTCTCTCTACCCCTTATCATCCCTCCCCCATTCCGTCTCCTCCATGACCTGGAAACCCATAAGTGGTCTAGTGAAAGAGAAGTGTGTTAATTCATTAGCAAGGAAAGGTAAGACGGTCCTCTCCTCAGTTGTATTCTACCTTTTCTGTTTCTGTCTCTGAAGAGTTTAAAAATCTTTCATTCCTCCTATTGTTTTCTTCAAAGCAAACATTTAAAAAATATACAGTTGAAGTCAGAAGTTAACATGCACTTAGGTTGGAGTCAATAATTAAAACTAGTTTTTCAACCACTCCATCAATTTCTTGTTAACGAACTATAGTTTTGGCAAGTCGGTTAGGACATCTACTTTGTGCATGACACATGTAATATTTCCAACAATTGTTTACAGACAGATTATTTCACATATAATTCACTGCATCACATTTCCAGTGGGTCAGAAGTTGACTTACACCAAGTTGACGGTGCCTTTAAACAGCTTGGAAAATTCCAGAAAATTATGGCATGGCTTTAGAAGCTTCTGATGGGCTAATTGACATAATTTGAGTCAATTGGAGGTGTACATGTGGATGTATTTCAAGGCCTACCTTCAAACTCAGTGTCTCTCTTTGCTTGACATCATGGGAAAATCAAAAGAACTCAGCCAAGAACCCAGAAAAAATATTGTAGACCACCACAAGCCTGGTTCATCCTTGGGAGCAATTTCCATAAGCCTGAAGGTACCACATGCATCTGTACAAACAATAGTACGCAAGTATAAACACCATGGGACAACACAACCGTCATACCGCTCAGGAAGGAGACGCGTTCTGTCTCCTAGAGATAAACGTACTTTGGTGAAAAAAGTGCAAATCAATCCCAGAACAACAGCAAAGGACCATGTGAAGATGCTGGAGGAAACAGGTACAAAAGTATCTATATCCACAGTAAAATGAGTCCTATATCGACATAACCTGAAAAGCAGCTCAGAAAGGAAGAAGCCACTGCTCCAAAACCGACATAAAAAAAGCCAGACTACAGTTTGCAACTGCACATGGGGATAAAGATCATGCTTTTTGGAGAAATGTCCTCTGGTCTGATGAAACAAAAATAAAACTGTTTGGTCATAATGACTATCGTTATGTTGGGAGGAAAAAGGGGGAGGCTTGCAAACCGAAGAACAACATCCCAACCATGAAGCACAGGGGTGGAAGCATCATGTTGTGGGGGTGCTTTGTTGCAGGTGTGACTGGTGCACTTCACAAAATAGATGACATCATGAGGAGGGAAATAATGTGGATATATTGAAGCAACATCTCTAGACATCAAGTCAGGAAGTTAAATGTTGGTCGCAAATGGGTCTTCCAAATGGATAATGACCCCAAGCATACTTCCAAAGTTGTGGCAAAATGGCTTAAGGACAACAATTTCAAGGTATTGGAGTGGCCATCACAAAGCCCTGACCTCAATCCTATAGAAAATGTGTCTTCATATAAGTGCCTTGGTCCTCCTTTCTTTTTGATGACCAGTTTACCCCTTTTACGAAAGAGCACCTTCTATCTACCAAAATGTACTATTGTGTACCTTATTAGCACTTCCCTCTCCTCTTCTTATAGAAAATGTATTGGCAGAACTGGAAAAGCGTGTGCGAGCGAGGAGGCCTACAAACCTGACTGGGCCAAAATTCACCCAACTTATTGTGGGAAGCTTGTGGTAGGCTACCCGAAACGTTTGACAAAAGTTAAACAATATAAAGGCAATGCTACCAAATAATAATTGAGTTTATGTAAACTTCTGACCCACTGGGAATGTGATGAAAGAAATAAAAGTTTAAATAAATCATTCTCTCTATTATTATTCTGACATTTCACATTCTTAAAATAAAGTGGTGATCCTAATTGACCGAAGACAGGGAATGTTACTAGGACTAAATTTCAGGAATTGTGAAACTGAGTTTAAATGTATTTGGCGAAGATGTACAGTATGTAAACTTCTGACTTCAACTGCATACGCTTCTCATCCCTTTATATATAAAATACACAACTAGGAACATTTATTTTTAATCACTTTATACATATATTTTAGGTAAACCAACCTGTTATTAATGTAATTTGCCTGATGACGCGTGATTGGAGAGAGAGTCTCACTTCATACATCTACATCTACAAAAATCTCTGAAACTGGAAAAACTTATCTCCCTTACTAGCTTTAAGCACCAACTGCCTACCTGGTTAAATAAAGGGAACTTGTTCTCAACTTGCCTACCTGGTTAAATAAAGGTGAAATAAAAAAATTTAAAAAATAGAAGCACATTTTCGTCCACTTTCCCCTGACCTCGCTGCCTGTCCTGGATTACCTTTGACCTTTTTCAAAAGGAGGCCAGACAGGACGGAGAGAGGACTCAGGAGTTGAGCAAATCTAATTGATTTATCGTCCCTCTCCCTATCGTCCCTCTCCCACAACAGTGTGTTCTAGTTGTTATCTTAGCCTGATATGTGTTCTAGTTGTTCTGCTAGTCTTCCATAGACATACACAGTAATTATGACAACTTCCGGAGGACGTCCTCCAACCTATTAGAGCTCTTGCAGCATGAACTGTTAGTTATTCTGCTAGTCTGCTATGTGTTCTAGTTATTCTGCTAGTCTGCTATGTGTTCTAGTTATTCTGCTAGTCTGCTATGTGTTCTTGTTATTCTGCTAGTCTTCTATGTGTTTTACTGTTAGATATTCTGCTAGTCTGCTATGTGTTCTAGTTGTTCTGCTAGTCTGCTATGTGTTCTAGTTATTCTGCTAGTCTGCTATGTGTTCTAGTTATTCTGCTAGTCTGCTATGTGTTCTAGTTGTTCTGCTAGTCTGCTATGTGTTCTTGTTATTCTGCTAGCCTGCTATGTGTTTTACTGTTAGTTATTCTGCTAGTCTGCTATGTGTTCTAGTTGTTCTGCTAGTCTGCTATGTGTTCTAGTTATTCTGCTAGCCTGCTATGTGTTTTACTGTTAGTTATTCTGCTAGTCTGCTATGTGTTCTAGTTATTCTGCTAGTCTGCTATGTGTTCTAGTTATTCTGCTAGCCTGCTATGTGTTTTACTGTTAGTTATTCTGCTAGTCTGCTATGTGTTCTAGTTATTCTGCTAGTCTGCTATGTGTTCTAGTTATTCTGCTAGCCTGCTATGTGTTTTACTGTTAGTTATTCTGCTAGTCTGCTATGTGTTCTAGTTATTCTGCTAGTCTGCTATGTGTTCTAGTTATTCTGCTAGTCTGCTATGTGTTCTACTTATTCTGCTAGTCTGCTATGTGTTCTAGTTATTCTGCTAGTCTGCTATGTGTTCTAGTTATTCTGCTAGTCAGCTACGTGTTCTAGTTATTCTGCTAATCTGCTATGTGTTCTAGTTATTCTGCTAGTCTGCTATGTGTTCTAGTTATTCTGCTAGTCTGCTATGTGTTCTAGTTATTCTGGTAGTCTGCTATGTGTTCTTGTTATTCTGCTAGTCTTCTATGTGTTTTACTGTTAGATATTCTGCTAGTCTGCTATGTGTTCTAGTTGTTCTGCTAGTCTGCTATGTGTTCTAGTTATTATGCTAGTCTGCTATGTGTTCTAGTTATTCTGCTAGTCTGCTATGTGTTCTAGTTGTTCTGCTAGTCTGCTATGTGTTCTTGTTATTCTGCTAGCCTGCTATGTGTTCTAGTTGTTCTGCTAGTCTGCTATGTGTTCTTGTTATTCTGCTAGCCTGCTATGTGTTCTAGTTATTCTGCTAGTCTGCTATGTGTTCTAGTTATTCTGCTAGTCTGCTATGTGTTCTAGTTATTCTGCTAGTCTGCTATGTGTTCTAGGTGTTCTTCTAGCCTGGTATGTGTTGTGACAGCTTGGCTCTGTCACTCTATGGTGGTTGTCATGTGGCCTGGGGCATTTAAACTTGGTTACTGTGTGTGTGTGCGTGTGTGTCAGTGTGTGTGAATGTGTGTAACTGTTGTGTGGCGTGCTGTGTGGTTCGACGTGTCTGCCGCCTTTCTAGGTCCCCGTGTCACATCCCTGCAGGCCTCACAGTCGGACACACATCCAGCTCTAACATGATGTGACACGGTCCTTCTGGTGTCTGAAACACACTGAGATGAAACCACATCGTTCTCTATGGGACAAACACAATGGGAGGGAAGGTGGCGTGAGAATAGAGAGAAAACCAACCATCACAAATAGGCAATGACACTTTTTTTCCAACGTGCAAATAGGAAGTGGGTTAAAGGCAGGTACAACATCCCCAGGCTTCTGGACTCAAATCAAATCAAACTTTATTTGCCACATGCGCCGAATACAACAAGTGTAGACCTTACCGTGAAATGCAGTTCAAGAAGAAGAAAATATTTACCAAGTAGGTTAAAATAAAAAGTAATAATAAAAAGTAACACATATTCCATTGGAGCAGTTCGTAAGTTGACCCTGGAATATGTCTAAGGGTCTCTGGTCTTCTTCCACAGTACATACTACTCAGACAGTGTGTAATATTCAGCCAGGTAGCTCCAGATTCAAGGCCAAATTTGACGTCCGTCCCAGGTACCCGGGAAGTCGTGGGGATGACTTAAAACAACTGTCCACTTGGGGCAACGGTGAGCACAACTACCATCAAGTTGACTTTCAGTTTTCTAGGGTTGTTGAAGGGTGATGGCGGTGAGTTGTAAAGCTCTGAACTCTAGCTCAGAGAGTCATGTGTTCAAGACCAATGCTAGGCGCTTATAAAAACTTAACCATTCGGGAATGATTGCCTAGAGTTAACAGGTTGTTTTAGTTTTAACCCCATCCCAAACCTTAAGCCTTACCTCAACCATTAATACATTTAAAAACAATTTGACATACAATCTACCTGCAGTGAAGCCACTCAACATTTCCGTTACATTCAGTCATCTAGCAGACACTCCCATCCAGAGTGACCCGTAGGACAACTGCAGGACAGGAGTGCAGTACTCACCAGACGGCTTGTTCCCTTGTTTGTTTGTTTCATTCGTTTTTTGGATTTATCGACCGAATGCCTGTAAAAAAATATCTATATTTTGTTTTGTTTGTGTTTTGACATTTCCTTTTGTTTGGGTATGTGACCCGGCTGGGAAGCTTTCCAGCAATAGCTGGAGAACACTAAATCCAGAGGATCAACCATCCTTCAAATCTTAAGTAAGAAGTATCCTCACTGTATAATGCTGAATCGTTTTGTTGATATATATTCAATGTTAAACAAATTACTTTAGTCATTAACACTACAATTAAACTGTCTGCTGTAGTTGTTTACGAAAAATGAGACCCTGGAGCAAGGTTGTGGGTCGAAATGCCCCGACGGAGACTGTTTTACCTATTTTTATCCTGGGGATAGAAATCCTGACAAAAGAGGAGGCCATTAAGGAGTAGGAGCTCTACCACAGTCTCATACAACAAATTCATCCAAACCACTTGAGGTCAGTACAGAGAGTAGGTGCTCTCTGGTGTATATATGTCTTCTCTGTAAGGAAGAAAGGGCAAAGCTTCTGATCAGAGGAATAACAGTCAGAGGAAAACATGTTGTGTTCAAAGAAAATAATCAGTTCAGTTTGAAGTCCCGCGTGGCAGAACTACATTCAAGTTACATTTAAAGAACTACCGGAGTCAGCAGATGACAGTGTTGTGACTGAGTTCCTTTTGTATATGTTGAAGCAGCGTCCATCACTCACATAACACGGTCTGTAAAGATGGGCCCCTCACTGGATCAAAGTATTTTATGATGGACAATGTCCTGCGAGTTGACAGGACTGGCTGACACAATCCCACACTAGATGGGGTCAGGAGATGCTAGAGTACAGTCCTACTACACTGGACAGCATAAGGTGCATTGAGGAAACTTTTCACACTATGTGCAGGACAACAATCATGTCCTCATGAGTAGGGCAGATGTATCACATATCTCAGCTGAAATGACTGAACGTGAGACGGAGGTTGAAGAGGATAATTCTTCGGCTCCCAAGGACAAAGATGGAGTGAATGAAACATTGGAGTTGGTACCTGGTGAGCCAGAGTCTGCGACAGTGACCTCTTATTACAAGAAAAATAAGAAGAATAAGAGTAAAAATACTAACAAAATGAAGCTGGGAAAGTGACTACTAAGACCAGTGACAATCATAACCCAATAGAAAACCTTGAGGTTAACAAGAGATCAGGAAGGCGGTGCAACTCTCAGGTGAATACAGAAGAATGCAGCCAAACATCAATGCTAGCATTCATTCAAGCAATCCGGAATCTACATACCTAATTGGCCCAGGGTACCAAGCTCCCCATCAGAGTCTGGAGTTAGCTCACCTGGAGTTAGCTCACCTGGAGTTAGCTGACCTGGGGTTAGATCACCTGGAGTTAGCTCACCTGGAGTTAGCTCACCCGGAGTTAGCTCACCCGGAGTTAGCTCCCCTGGAGTTAGCTCCCCTGGAGTTCGTTCACCTGGAGTTAGCTCACCTGGAGTTAGCTCACCTGGAGTTAGCTCACCAGGATAAAAAAGGCTGATATGGAGGATGTCATTCTGGGAGAAGTGGAGAAAAGCCCGCCTAATTAGCCATCCAGACTGAAATCATTGATGAAGGATTGTTTAATTAGCCATCCAGACTGAAACCATTGATGAAGGATTGTTTAATTAGCCATCCAGACTGAAACCATTGATGAAGGATTGTTTAATTAGCCATCCAGACTGAAACCATTGATGAAGGATTGTTTAATTAGCCATCCAGACTGAAACCATTGATGAAGGATTGTTTAATTAGCCATCCAGACTGAAATCATTGATGAAGGATTGTTTAATTACCCATCCAGACTGAAATCATTGATGAAGGATTGTTTAATTACCCATCCAGACTGAAATCCTTGATGAAGGATTGTTTAATTACCCATCCAGACTGAAATCATTGATGAAGGATTGTTTAATTACCCATCCAGACTGAAATCATTGATGAAGGATTGTTTAATTAGTCATCCAGACTGAAACTATTGATGAAGGATTGTTTAATTAGCCATCCAGACTGAAATCATTGATGAAGGATTGTTTAATTAGCCATCCAGACTGAAACCATTGATGAAGGATTGTTTAATTAGCCATCCAGACTGAAACCATTGATGAAGGATTGTTTAATTACCCATCCAGACTGAAATCATTGATGAAGGATTGTTTAATTAGCCATCCAGACTGAAATCATTGATGAAGGATTGTTTAATTAGCCATCCAGACTGAAACCATTGATGAAGGATTGTTTAATTACCCATCCAGACTGAAATCCTTGATGAAGGATTGTTTAATTACCCATCCAGACTGAAATCCTTGATGAAGGATTGTTTAATTAGCCATCCAGACTGAAACCATTGATGAAGGATTGTTTAATTACCCATCCAGACTGAAATCCTTGATGAAGGATTGAAATATTCTATATTTGAGTAACCTAGATTATCTGGTTCAGAGAAGGACTTTCTGTGTATGTGAGCGTAACTTCTGTCTCTAACATGGCTTTTCAAGAGAATGAGCAATCTGCTGATAATTACATTTTAATGCCAACCCTTGAGACATGTCCCAAATAAAACCCGCCTTCGGAGACAGAAACTCAGTTCCCTTGACCCAGGTATTAGAAAATATTGTACCGTGAAACTTCTTCAAACCGTTAATCGGGTTAAAATGCTCTGAGACCCTCGTTCCAAGAGGAATATTGGGAGGTCATCTGATTAGTCGTGGCATTATTTCTAAGAGTGAACAGGTAGAACATTTATTGAACAACTCTAATCTAGATTTTTTTCTGTTTCTATTATACTCTCTTTACTATAACATTGGGGTCCAACAAGGGTCAATATTAGGCCCCCTTCTGTTTACCATCTATATAAATGATCTCCCACTTGCATGCCCACAACTTAATATGCAGATGTATGTAGATGATATAGTTCTCTATGTATACTCCAAAAATAGACAACTAGTTGTTAACAAGTTAACTGAAGCTCTGGTCTCACGCCCAATTATTCAGTTTTTGATTTGTTAAAAAAGTTTGAAATATCCAATAAATGTCGTTCCACTTCATGATTGTGTCCCACTTGTTGTTGATTCTTCACAAAAAAATACAGTTTTATATCTTTATGTTTGAAGCCTGAAATGTGGCAAAAGGTCGCAAAGTTCAAGGGGGCCGAATACTTTCGCAAGGCACTGTAAATGATCTCCCACTTGCATGCCCACAACTTAATATGCAGATGTATGTAGATGATATAGTTCTCTATGTATACTCCAAAAATAGACAACTAGTTATTAACAAGTTCTGGTACATGTTTCTACATGGATGACTATTATTGCCTGCATTTAAATATCGACTGTTTGTATGTATTATAAATAAATATATATGTATATATATATTTATTATATATTGTATCTCTAAGAAATCCTTAGATTTTTTCCCAACCAGCTGTTCTTGTTCATGGAGAGAATCTGAAAGTTGTGTCTAACTTCAGGTTTCTTGGAGTCATTTTGGACTCCAACTTGAAACATGTGAAGAAACAGTTAGTAGTTAAGACGGTCAAGTTTGGTTTTTCCAACTTTACGTTTCTAAGACCTTTACCTTCCTCTGGAGGCCGCCGAACTATATATACATGCTATGATCTTCTCACATCTGAGATATTACCTCACATGCTGGTCACAAGCAGGAGTTACTATTCTGAAACCAATCGAATCACTCTACAAACAAACAATTAAGATTTTTGATAACAAACCAAACAGTTACCACTATTGTCACATCATTTGGGGCGGCAGAGTAGCCTAGTGGTTAGAGCGTTGGACTAGTAACCGGAAGGTTGTGAGTTCAAACCCCCGAGCTGACAAGGTACAAAATCTGTCGTTCTGCCCCTGAACAGGCAGTTAACCCACTGTTCCCAGGCCGTCATTGAAAATAAGAATGTGTTCTTAACTGACTTGCCTGGTTAAATAAAGGTAAAATAAAAATAAAATAAAAAATTTACAAACATAATTCATTCGGCAGTATGTAGATGCAAGCATTGTCTTTAAGATCCTGCATGGTCTTGCCCCTCCACCCCTATACCGGAATATCATGCTCAAGGAAAGCCCATCCAGGATAACAATGGCAGTAACTAGAGGGAATTGCGTTGTTCCTTTTCCACACAGTAAAATGGGCCAATCGGCCTTCTCTGTGTATATTGGAATGCAACGCCCATGGACTTGAGAAGCTGTACTGATTATTGTACTTTTAAATATGAACTGAAGACATGGCTAAAATCTGTCAAACTGTACACCTGAGTAATCTGCGGATCCTCATATGTAAGACGACAGTTGATGATTGTCGTTAGAATGCTATATTATATGTTATTGGATATAACGTATTGGTATTTTGTATTGTTTTAGTGAGTATGTGTATTGTGGCTGTGTAATTTTCCTTAGATGCCTTGGGACTACAGGTGCAAATGAGCTTTTGGCTAATCCCGGCACATTTACATGGATGTTGCATTATTGTAATATGAATGTTGATTAATGTGATTTATAAATAAATTAAAACAAACAAACAGGAGCTGGGGGTCAAGCGCCCAACGCAAAACAACAGATCTCCCACCAAATCAAATCTGGACCCCAGACCAGCGACATCTCGACCACTGACCCAAGCTCCCAACCGCCCTGCCACCAACCATACATGATCCCCTCCCAAAGTTACACCGAGAGCTGACTCTCAACCAACCCTCAGTTTCCCTTTACCCATCCCACCTATCTTTACTGGCTACCCTCTTCGGATTTCTATGTGCCATATATCTTTCAGCTATGATGTTTAACATAAATGTTTTATGTATCTAATCGAATAGAATCCACAGATTGAGAGTTGAAAATAATACTTTTACTAAGAGTATTAGTATATTAGTAATTGATTGACCCGGTCTCTCCAGATCTCCCAACAAGGCTATTTCTAGGGTCAATTTTAGCCATTCCTGAACCTAAGACCAGAAACAGGCTACATGTGGGCAATACCAAAACAAATGGTGTACTAATTCTGTATCCTCGCAAAAAAATCTGCAGAGCTGCGGTGATTGTATGCTCCAAATATTCAACATTTTGTTGGTGGGAACAATTCTGTATAATAATTTTAGCTGAAAAGTATTATTCCCTGTGCCATGGAATCGGTACATCAAGGTGTACTTTCCTATTTATGCTATTTTTGTTCCTCCTCCAGTTTTGATCCTTTATATTGGGCAGACAGACCAGTTCCCTACCTCCTCCAGTATTGATCCTTTATATTGGGCAGACAGACCAGTTCCCTACCTCCTCCAGTATTGATCCTTTATATTGGGCAGACAGACCAGTTCCCTACCTCCTCCAGTATTGATCCTTTATATTGGGCAGACAGACCAGTTCCCTACCTCCTCCAGTATTGATCCTTTATATTGGGCAGACAGACCAGTTCCCTACCTCCTCCAGTATTGATCCTTTATATTGGGCAGACAGACCAGTTCCCTAACTCCTCCCGCTGCCACCTGCCTCCTCCAGTATTGATCCTTTATATTGGTCAGACAGACCAGTTCCCTACCTCCTCCCGCTGCCACCTGTCTCCTCCAGTTTTGATCCTTTATATTGGGCAGACAGACCAGTTCCCTACCTCCTCCCGCTGCCACCCTCCTTCTCCAGTATTGATCCTTTATATTGGGCAGACAGACCAGTTCCCTACCTCCTCCAGTATTGATCCTTTATATTGGGCAGACAGACCAGTTCCCTACCTCCTCCCACTGCCACCCTCCTTCTCCAGTATTGATCCTTTATAGTGGGCAGACAGACCAGTTCCCTACCTCCTCCCGCTGCCACCCTCCTTCTCCAGTATTGATCCTTTATATTGGGCAGACAGACCAGTTCCCTCCTCCTCCCACTGCCACCTGTCTCCTCCAGTTTTTATCCTTTATATTGGGCAGACAGACCAGTTCCCTCCTCCTCCTGCTGCCACCCTCCTCTGCCAGTTTTGATCCTTTATATTGGGCAGACAGACCAGTTCCCTACCTCCTCCCGCTGCCACCCTCCTCCGCCAGTTTTTATCCTTTATATTGGGCAGACAGACCAGTTCCCTACCTCCTCCCACTGCCACCTGTCTCCTCCAGTTTTGATCCTTTATATTGGGCAGACAGACCAGTTCCCTACCTCCTCCCGCTGCCACCCTCCTTCTCCAGTATTGATCCTTTATATTGGGCAGACAGACCAGTTCCCTACCTCCTCCAGTATTGATCCTTTATATTGGGCAGACAGACCAGTTCCCTACCTCCTCCCACTGCCACCCTCCTTCTCCAGTATTGATCCTTTATATTGGGCAGACAGACCAGTTCCCTCCTCCTCCCACTGCCACCTGTCTCCTCCAGTTTTTATCCTTTATATTGGGCAGACAGACCAGTTCCCTACCTCCTCCCGCTGCCACCCTCCTCCGCCAGTTTTTATCCTTTATATTGGGCAGACAGACCAGTTCCCTACCTCCTCCCACTGCCACCTGTCTCCTCCAGTTTTGATCCTTTATATTGGGCAGACAGACCAGTTCCCTACCTCCTCCCACTGCCACCTGTCTCCTCCAGTATTGATCCTTTATATTGGGCAGACAGACCAGTTCCCTACCTCCTCCAGTATTGATCCTTTATATTGGGCAGACAGACCAGTTCCCTCCTCCTCCCGCTGCCACCTGCCTCCTCCATTTTTGGGGGTAACGCTGTAATAAATTGGATGTAATCTTGGATTGAACATACCTTCTCATACAACTCTGATAACTCCATGAAAGACATAACTCTACCATTCCAATTTATAATATAGTTAAAAAAATAAAATACCCCTTTTGAAACACATTTCCCATAAATAGAGGTATTTTATCAACCAGTACATTTGAGTTCAGCGGTAATATTTGTTCTATCTTTTCAGGGGGATGAAATTGGAATTGTAACCAGCTCTGTAATGTTTATTTGAAGAAGACAGATACTTCGTTTTTGTGTTTTCATTCTCTTGTCTGCTTGTTAGAGAAGGTAATCAGGATATTAACGTGTGTAGTCGATCTCATGTTTATTTTATTTATTTTTATCTTTATTTAACCAGGCAAGTCAGTTAAGAACAAATTCTTATTTTCAATGACGGCCTAGGAACAGTGGGTTAAATGCCTGTTCAGGGGCAGAACGACAGATTTGTACCTTGACAGCTCGGGGGTTTGAACTTGCAACCTTCCGGTTACTAGTCCACCGCTCTAACCACTAGGCTACCCTGCCGCCCCATGTGTATGATATTGGATATGATATAATGAGAGAGTGTAGGATGTCTGTATAAAAGTAAGAAAGACTATGTGTGATGTCTAAATAAATAATGAACTAAACGAACTGCCAATTTGCATGGTTGAGTGTCTATGTGTGTAACGTGCGACAGCGCGTGCAGCCTTCAATATTCAGGATGATAATTGTAATCCATATCGTACCACCATCATAGTTGCACCATAATTACCTCATAGTGACCTCATAGTTGCACCATAATGACATCATAATTGCATCATAGTTGCACCATAATTACCTCATAGTGACCTCATAGTTGCACCATAATGACATCATAATGACATCATAGTTGCTGCATCATGCATTTAAACATCATTTCATAGAAAAACACATTGTAATTGATGTTACATACGATTACATTGCATTACTATAGAGATGGCTTCACTACGAGAGAAAAGAGAGAGAAGAGGAGAGAAAGACGAGAGAGAGAGAGAAGAGAGATCAAGTGTGTGTGCGTGTGTGTTTTCCCCTCTGTGTGTGTAAGTGAGCGTGTAATTAAGTGCGTGTGTGCACGTATAAACTTCCGTCCCCATAATTTTTTCCATAACCTGATGTCCCAGTAGAATGTAGTTTAGTTGTGGAGTTAGGGAGCAGTTATTTTTTACCCAAACAGATTTTACCCAATCCATAAACTTAACTATCAAGTTGTTTTAGTTTAAACCCTATCCCAAATGTTAACCATTCGTAATTAATGCCTAAATTTAACATTTGAAAATAGAACTATATGTACAAGCGTATGATTGTGAAATGAGAATATGAGAGCCTGATGGTCAAATTAGTATAGAGATACAGTGGGGCAAAACAATGATTTAGTCAACCTTGTGAAGACTTACAGAAAACGTTTGACCTCTGGCATTGCCAACAAAGGTCAAATTATACCGTGTCTTCAGAAACCTTGTGAAGACTTACAGAAAACGTTTGACCTCTGGCATTGCCAACAAAGGTCCAATTATACCGTGTCTTCAGAAACCTTGTGAAGACTTACAGAAAACGTTTGACCTCTGGCATTTCCAACAAAGGTCAAATTACACCGTGTCTTCAGAAACCTTGTGAAGACTTACAGAAAACGTTTGACCTCTGGCATTGCCAACAAAGGTCAAATTATACCGTGTCTTCAGAAACCTTGTGAAGACTTACAGAAAACGTTTGACCTCTGGCATTGCCAACAAAGGTCCAATTATACCGTGTCTTCAGAAACCTTGTGAAGACTTACAGAAAACGTTTGACCTCTGGCATTTCCAACAAAGGTCAAATTACACCGTGTCTTCAGAAACCTTGTGAAGACTTACAGAAAACGTTTGACCTCTGGCATTGCCAACAAAGGTCAAATTACACCGTGTCTTCAGAAACCTTGTGAAGACTTACAGAAAACGTTTGACCTCTGGCATTGCCAACAAAGGTCAAATTACACCGTGTCTTCAGAAACCTTGTGAAGACTTACAGAAAACGTTTGACCTCTGGCATTGCCAACAAAGGTCAAATTACACCGTGTCTTCAGAAACCTTGTGAAGACTTACAGAAAACGTTTGACCTCTGGCATTGCCAACAAAGGTCAAATTATACCGTGTCTTCAGAAACCTTGTGAAGACTTACAGAAAACGTTTGACCTCTGGCATTGCCAACAAAGGTCAAATTATACCGTGTCTTCAGAAACCTTGTGAAGACTTACAGAAAACGTTTGACCTCTGGCATTGCCAACAAAGGTCAAATTACACCGTGTCTTCAGAAACCTTGTGAAGACTTACAGAAAACGTTTGACCTCTGTCATTGCCAACAAAGGTCAAATTACACCGTGTCTTCAGAAACCTTGTGAAGACTTACAGAAAACGTTTGACCTCTGTCATTGCCAACAAAGGTCCAATTATACCGTGTCTTCAGAAACCTTGTGAAGACTTACAGAAAACGTTTGACCTCTGGCATTGCCAACAAAGGTCAAATTATACCGTGTCTTCAGAAACCTTGTGAAGACTTACAGAAAACGTTTGACCTCTGGCATTGCCAACAAAGGTCAAATTACACCGTGTCTTCAGAAACCTTGTGAAGACTTACAGAAAACGTTTGACCTCTGTCATTGCCAACAAAGGTCAAATTATACCGTGTCTTCAGAAACCTTGTGAAGACTTACAGAAAACGTTTGACCTCTGGCATTGCCAACAAAGGTCAAATTACAACGTGTCTTCAGAAACCTTGTGAAGACTTACAGAAAACGTTTGACCTC
The DNA here is from genome assembly GCF_002021735.2 of Oncorhynchus kisutch. Lineage (NCBI taxonomy): Eukaryota > Metazoa > Chordata > Actinopteri > Salmoniformes > Salmonidae > Oncorhynchus > Oncorhynchus kisutch. The sequence goes on along the minus strand of NC_034198.2, from coordinate 40,383,466 downwards.
TGGCATTGCCAACAAAGGTCAAATTATACCGTGTCTTCAGAAACCTTGTGAAGACTTACAGAAAACGTTTGACCTCTGGCATTGCCAACAAAGGTCAAATTACACCGTGTCTTCAGAAAGTTTTCAACCCCCTTTATTTTTTGCACAATTTGTTGTGCTACAGCCTGAACATAACATTATATTTAAAAATAATAATTTTCACCCATCTACACACAATACTCCATAATGACAAAGTGAAAACTTTTTTAAAATTTTTATTGTTTGCAAATGTATTTAAAAAAATAAATACAGAAATATCTTATTTACATAGTGAATACATGTTTGAATCACATTTGGTCGTGATTACAGCTATGAGTCTTTCTGGGTAAACTTGAGAGCTTTGCACACCTGGATTGTACAATATCTCTTCAAGCTCAAGTTGTTTGTTAATCATGGCTAGACAACCATTTTCATGTCTTGCCATAGATTCTCAAGCCATTTTAAGTCAAAACTGTACTCTAGGCAACTCAGGAACATTCAATCTCATCTTTATAAGCAACTCCAGTCTATATTTGGCCTGATGAAAGGTGAAATTGTCTCCCAGTAGTCTTTTGGAAAGCAGACTGTACCAGGTTTTCCTCTGGGATTTTGCTTGTGCTTAGTTCTATGATGTTTATTTTTCTGCATAAAAACTCCCTTGTTCTTACCGATGACAATCATACCCATAACATGATGCAGCCACCACCAGGCTTAAAAATATGAAGAGTGCTATTCAGGGATGTGTTGGACTTGCCCCAAACATAACACTTTGTATTCAGGACATAGAGTTGATTTCCTTGCCCCTTTTTTTTGCAGTTTTACTTTAGTGCCTTATTATAAACAGGATTCATGTTTTGGAATATTTTTTATTCTGTACAGGCTTCCTTCTTTTCACTCTGTCATTTATGTTCGTGTTGTGGAGTAACTACAATGTTGTTGATCCATCCTCAGTTTCCTCCTATCACAGCCATTAAACTCTGTCATTTAGGTTCGTGTTGTGGAGTAACTACAATGTTGTTGATCCATCCTCAGTTTCCTCCTATCACAGCCATTAAACTCTGTCATTTAGGTTCGTGTTGTGGAGTAACTACAATGTTGTTGATCCATCCTCAGGTTTCTCCTATCACAGCCATTAAACTCTGTCATTTTGGTTCGTGTTGTGGAGTAACTACAATGTTGTTGATCCATCCTCAGTTTCCTCCTATCACAGCCATTAAACTCTGTCATTTAGGTTAGTGTTGTGGAGTAACTACAATGTTGTTGATCCATCCTCAGGTTTCTCCTATCACAGCCATTAAACTCTGTCATTTTGGTTCGTGTTGTGGAGTATCTACAATGTTGTTGATCCATCCTCAGTTTCCTCCTATCACAGCCATTAAACTCTGTCATTTATGTTCGTGTTGTGGAGTAACTACAATGTTGTTGATCCATCCTCAGTTTCCTCCTATCACAGCCATTAAACTCTGTCATTTAGGTTAGTATTGTGGAGTAACTACAATGTTGTTGATCCATCCTCAGTTTCCTCCTATCACAGCCATTAAACTCTGTCATTTAGGTTAGTGTTGTGGAGTAACTACAATGTTGTTGATCCATCCTCAGTTTCCACCTATCACAGCCATTAAACTCTGTCATTTAGGTTCGTGTTGTGGAGTAACTACAATGTTGTTGATCCATGCTCAGTTTCCTCCTATCACAGCCATTAAACTCTGTCATTTAGGTTCGTGTTGTGGAGTAACTACAATGTTGTTGATCCATCCTCAGTTTCCTCCTATCACAGCCATTAAACTCTGTCATTTATGTTCGTGTTGTGGAGGAACTACAATGTTGTTGATCCATCCTCAGTTTCCTCCTATCACAGCCATTAAACTCTGTCATTTAGGTTAGTATTGTGGAGTAACTACAATGTTGTTGATCCATCCTCAGTTTCCTCCTATCACAGCCATTAAACTCTGTCATTTAGGTTAGTGTTGTGGAGTAACTACAATGTTGTTGATCCATCCTCAGGTTTCTCCTATCACAGCCATTAAACTCTGTCATTTTGGTTCGTGTTGTGGAGTAACTACAATGTTGTTGATCCATCCTCAGTTTCCTCCTATCACAGCCATTAAACTCTGTCATTTAGGTTCGTGTTGTGGAGTAACTACAATGTTGCTGATCCATCCTCAGTTTCCTCCTATCACAGCCATTAAACTCTGTATCTGTTTAAATGTCACTATTGGCCTCATGGTTAAATCCCTGAGCAGTTTCCTTCCTCTCCGGCAACTGAGTTAGGAAGGTCTCCTGTATCTTTGTAATGACTGGGTGTATTGATACACCATCCAACGTCTAAATATTAACTTCCCCATGATCAAAGGGATATATTCAATGTCTGTTTTTTTACCCCTTCTTTTCGAGGCATTGGAAAACCTCCCTGTTCTTTGTGGTTGAATCTGTGTTTGAAATTCACTGCTCCACTAAGGGACCTTACAGATAATTGTATGTGTGGGGATCAGAGATGAGGTAGTCATGAGAAAAATCACGTTAAACACTATTATTGCACATAGAGTGAGTCCATGCAACATTAACTTATTTCTGCTTGCCATAACAAAGGGGTTGATTACTTATTGACTCAAGACACTTTTAATTTCTTATTAATTTGTAAAAACTGCAAAGCGTATCCAGCAATGTTTACTTTTTGACCTTCTACTGTGTGCTGTGTTCTTATATACTCTGTCCGTCATGCTGAGTGGTTTTAACTGCAGGTCACTAAAATCAGGTCTTTACAACTGGAGCCTGGCCCTGCCTGTCCCTGTGGCCCACCTGTCATTCACCTGCCGGAGCACTTAGACAGAGAGAGAGAGAAAGACAGAGAAAGAGAGAGTGAAAAAAGAGAAATAGAGACAGAGAGAGAGAGACAGACAGGGAGAGAGAGAGAGAGAAAGAGAGAGAGAGGACACTGGTCTTTGATCGAAAGGGGGCTGTGCTGATGAAAGCCTTATTGCCCGTACAAACAGGCCCGTCCAACCGGTGTTGGCTACTACATGGTTTTAAACAGCACAGAAAGAGCACAGAGAGGAGCACAGAGAGGAGAGAAATGGGAATCATGTCATTTAAGAATGATGGACTGTCGTTTCTCTTTGCTTATTTGAGCTGTTGCCATAATAACGACTTGGCCTTTTACCAAATAGGGCTATCATCTGTATACCACCTCTACCTTGTCACAACACAACTGATTGGCTCAAAAGCAATAAGAAGGAAATAAATTATCCAATATGACTTTTTAACAAGGCACACCTTTTCATTGAAATGAATTCCAGGTGACTACCTTATGAAACTGGTTGAGAGAATGCCAAGAGTGTGCAAAGCTGGCATCAAGGAAAAGGGTGGCTACTTTGAAAGGGTGGCTACATTGTTTAAAACGTTTTTGGTTACTACGTGATTCCACATGTGTTATTTCATAGTTTTGATGTCTTCACTATTATGCTCCATGTAGAAAAATAGTAAAAATAAAGAAAAACCCTTGAATGAGTAGATGTGTCCAAACCTTTGACGGGTACTGTATATTAACCATGTTCTCGTTCAGCCCAGAATGCCTCAACGTCGACCTCTATATCGTAGTTTCATCAGAATGCCCCAATGTCGACCTCTATATCGTAGTTTCATCAGAATGCCCCAATGTCGACCTCTATATCGTAGTTTCATCAGAATGCCCCAACGTCGACCTCTATATCGTAGTTTCATCAGAATGCCCCAATGTCGACCTCTATATCGTAGTTTCATCAGAATGCCCCAATGTCGACCTCTATATCGTAGTTTCATCAGAATGCCCCAATGTCGACCTCTATATCGTAGTTTCATCAGAATGCCCCAATGTCGACCTCTATATCGTAGTTTCATCAGAATGCCCCAATGTCGACCTCTATATCGTAGTTTCATCAGAATGCCCCAATGTTGACCTCTATATCGTAGTTTCATCAGAATGCCCCAATGTCGACCTCTATATCGTAGTTTCATCAGAATGCCTCAACGTCGACCTCTATATCGTAGTTTCATCAGAATGCCTCAACGTCGACCTCTATATCGTAGTTTGATCAGAATGCCCCAATGTCGACCTCTATATCGTAGTTTCATCAGAATGCCCCAATGTCGACCTCTATATCGTAGTTTCATCAGAATGCCCCAATGTCGACCTCTATATCGTAGTTTCATCAGAATGCCCCAACGTCGGCCTCTATAGTTGTTGTGTAAGGGAGAGTGGGTTAAATTGAGCCGTTTTTAACATTCAGCATCTCTCCGCCAAGGGAAATATAGTATTCTGTCTAACAATAATATATACTTATATTTCAGGATGTTGTGTATCCCTGGAAATAATCCAAATTCATGTAAACATTACAGTTTTGAAAAAAATTGCTTGTAAAAACAAAGTTGACTCTTGGCAAAACATAAGCAACTTATATATAACACTGCTTATTTAATTTTTAATTTTAATTTAAAAAAAAAAATATATATTTTACCTTTATTTAACCAGGCAAGTCAGTTAAGAACACATTCTTATTTTCAATGACGGCCTGGGAACAGTGGGTTAACTGCCTGTTCAGGGGCAGAACGACAGATTTGTAACTTGTCAGCTCAGGGGTTTGAACTCACAACCTTCCAGTTACTAGTCCAACGCTCTAACCACTATGCTACCCTGCCGCCCCTTAAACCCTAACAAAGTATTTTAACACTGGCCAGACACTGTTGTTACCTGATACCCCAGAGACAAATCCTTCCATTATGCCGGGGAAGAAAACATTTACATTTGCTCTGTTTACCGTTGGCTCAACTTAACCCAAAGCAAACATTTTAACTATATTACTTCACCCAGCTACAAGGATGCTCGGTTTAGAACCTCATATTGAAGATTATAACAGAGACCCCCCTCCCCCAACTGACATATAGAACAATCTTCAAATAATCGACTTTGGTTTAGATACAAGCATCGTGAAACCTCTAACACAATACATCCATTTGACTTGGTGAAAATCTGTTTTTTGGATATAACTTGCTTATAACGTTTGACATATGCTTTCTTCCTTCACAGACTCCACTCTTCCTAAATATTAAATATATGACTCATCCCCTTTTGGCTCAACATACCCCACTCTCCCATACACACTCTGTATATAAACTATATTTCTACATATATTAGATTAGCATCCACTAAAGGTTGGTGTTTACATTTACTGTGAAAGAGATCTAGAAATAGACTCCCCTTGATCTGATATCCTTGAGTTTTAGTGTGGAACAAATCTGTCTTTGGAATTCGTCAGAATAAAGTGACAATTCAAAGTCTCTGGTACGGGTTATGCTTAAGTATTTGGTGAGTGTCTTGGTGATGCTAATATGACCCCTAGATAACACAGTCCTCAAATGCATTTCTTGCACACTTTAGTATGTAAAAGTATGTAAAGTAAAAAATGTATGAGTTCAGCGGATGTGGTCTGGAGGTTATGTTCACCTTCAGCTTTATTTGTATGGTAGAAAACGAGTCTGTATTCAAATATCAGCTGGACCACATACTGTGCCCTCAAACACACACACACACACAAACACGCACACTCAAGCACACACACAAACAAATCAGAACTTCCAAACCTCACCTAGGCCTATTTCATTTCCCTGTCTCTGTCACTGCAAGTGTACCATCAGGCTAGGTGCGAATTGGTTTTGGGGACTAATCATAGTAAATAGTAAAACCCGTGAAGCCAGTTTCTAAACGAAGACTCGTCGTGAGTTCTGTCCTATCAAACTGTATCATGGCTATTGCTTGGTCCTGCTTGGTCCTGCATGGTCCTAGTTGGTCCTGGTTGGTCCTGGTTGGTCCTGCTTGGTCCTGGTTGGTCCTGCTTGGTCTTGGTTGGTCCTGGTTGGTCCTGCTTGGTCCTGCTTGGTCCTGGTTGGTCCTGGTTGGTCCTGGTCGGTCCTGCTTGGTCCTGGTTGGTCCTGGTTGGTCTTGCTTGGTCCTGCTTTGTCCTGCATGGTCCTGGTTGGTCCTGTATGGTCCTGGTTGGTCCTGCATGGTCCTGGTTGGTCTTGCTTGGTCCTGCTTTGTTCTGCATGGTCCTGGTTGGTTCTTGTTGGTTCTTGTTGGTCCTGGTTGGTCCTGGTTGGTTCTTGTTGGTTTTGTTGGTCCTGCTTGGTCCTGGTTGGTCCTGGTTGGTCCTGCATGGTCCTGGTTGGGAAATGAACTGGAGAACCCCTTCTGATAATGACTACTGTTGTTTCCCAAAAATAATTGACATCTCCCCCTATTTTTAAGTTATTGATATATTTACAAGCTGAAATTAGGAACTATTTTGAGGAATCTCATTAGCTAGGCATCTATGGAAAAATGTAAAGAGCAGAGTAGCAGCTGGCAGCAGTGAAGGACATTGAATAGTGTTTTAGAGCGAGATGGGTGTGTGTCATGCGCTCCTGCACTGATAGACTGCTAAAGAGTTAACACACCCACACACCGCACCCATCTCTCTCTAAAACACGCACACACACACACACACAAACACACACACACACACACACACACACACACACACACACACACACACACACACACACACACACACACACACACACACACACACACACACACACACACACACACTCTCTCTATAGAGTCCTATAGAGTTATTACATTGGAAATATGGAGTGGAAGAGCTCTGCACTGATATATCTCTTACTGCAGTGGTAAACCTCTTACTGCAGTGTTAAACATCTTACTGCAGTGGTAAACCTCTTACTGCAGTATTAAAACTCTTACTACAGTGGTAAACCTCTTACTGCAGTGGTAAACCTCTTACTGCAGTGGTAAACCTCTTACTCCAGTGTTAAGCCTCTTACTGCAGTGTTATACCTCTTACTGCAGTGTTATACCTCTTACTGCAGTGTTATACCTCTTACTGCAGTGTTAAACCTCTTACTGCAGTTTTAAACATCTTACTGCAGTGTTAAACCTCTTACTGCAGTGTTAAACCTTTTACTGCAGTGTTAAACCTTGTACTGTAGTGTTAGACCTCTTACTGTAGTGTTAAACCTCTTACTGTAGTGTTAAACTTCTTACTGTAGTGTTAAACCTTTTACTGCAGTGGTAAACTTCTTACTGTAGTGTTAAACCTCTTACTGTAGTGTTAAACCTCTTACTGTAGTGTTAAACCCCTTACTGTAGTCTCAAACATCTTACTGCAGGTTTGCACATCTTACTGCAGTGGTAAAACTCTTACTGCAGTGGTAAACCTCTTACTGCAGTGGTAAACCTCTTACTGCAGTGGTAAACCGCTTACTGCAGTGTTAAACCTCTTACTGCAGTGGTAAACCTCTTACTGCAGTGGTAAACCTCTTACTGCAGTGGTAAAACTCTTACTGCAGTGGTACATCTCTTACTGAAGTGGAAAATATCTTACTGCAGTGGTAAACTTCTTACTGCAATGGAAAACCTTACTAAACGACCTCAGTTAGGGGAATGGTATGTAGATAGAGCCTGAATGGAAAATCACAGAACACTGCTTACCAAATGACAGCATATTCTCTAGGTAGTGAACTACTTATGACAAGGGCCCGTAGTGCACTATAATGGGAAAAGGGTGTCATTTGGGACACTATCTACCCTGTCTACATGTAAAATGCCACTGAACCAAAACACACACATTCACTCATGCAAATATCCACAGATGCAGTAAAGAGGTCAATGGAACGCAAACCGTGGGGGATGACAATCATTAAGCATTTTACTGAGATTTTGACCTCCACGTAGTGTAGTCTGAAATTCACATATGCACAATAGCCTAGATGTAGACACATTTTGCTGGTGGGCAATGAGGAGATTCAGGATCTTTCCCCCATGTGTTTCCATGGCATCTTTCCCCCATGTGTTTCCATGGCATCTTTCCCCCATGTGTTTCCATGGCATTTCCATTGTTTGGTTCGAGTTCCATTGACCTCTTTACCGCATATATTCTACTCAAGGACACAAAAATCAACACAGACAAACATGGGCATCTATACACACACACACCTGCAGACCATGACCTCATGCAAGATCATGCTTGAACTGAACACACATGCATATGAACATAAATGTTTTTTTTAGCAGCCAGAATACAGATCCAAACATGGGGCTGACACAATACAATTTAGCTGCCAGAATACGAAGCCTTACTTAGTTGCCAGCTTAGGCTATTTCATAAAAGTGTCTTGTCCATATGGATAATGGTGCCAGAGGCCAACTGTGCTATTTTGTTTAGTTTTTTTTCTACCGTCTCTTATGACCGAAAAAGCTCTTCTGGACATTAGAACAATGATTATTCACCTCAAACTCTTAAAAGGATATACTGTTTTGTCGAGACAAGGACCAAATCCCTGTCATCCTGAAGAAAAGATGGAGAAAAAGGGTGAGGAGGGCGGATTCACCGACGAGTAGGTAAACCACCACTACCCTCCTTATTATTGGCCAACTGTAATATCTTATGTTTCACCGAGAAGTGGCTGAACAACGACACAGATAATATAGAGCTGGCTGTATTCTCCTTGCATCGGCAGGACAGAGCAGCTATGTCTGGTAAGAAGGGGCAGGAGTGTGTGTCTATTTGTTAGTAACTGCTGGTGAGCGATGTCTAATGTAAAAGAAGTCTTGAGGTATTGCTCACCTGAGATACCATACCTCATGAAAATCTGTAGACCACATTAACTACCAAGAGAGTTTTCATCTATATTATTCGTAGCCATCTATTTACAACCACAAACCGATGCTGGGCACTAACATCGTACTCAACAAGCTGTATATGGCCATTAGCAAACAAGAACTGTTTTGCAGGACAGACTGGAATATGTTCCCGGGATTCATCCAATGGCATTGAGGAGCATACCACCTCAGTCACCGGCTTCATCAATAAGTATATCGATGTCGTCCCCACAGTGACCTTAGGTACATTTCCCAACCAGAAGCCATAGATTACCGTGAACATCTGCACCGACCTGAAGGCTAGAGCTGCCACTTTCAAGGAGCAGGGACACTAATCTGGACTCTTATAAGAAAGCCCTCAGACGAACGGTTGTACAGGACTAAGATTGAATCCTACTGCACCGGCTCTGACGCTCGTCGGATGTGGCAGGGTTTAAAAACTATTACGGACTACAAAGGCAAACCCAGCCATGAGTTGACCAGTGATGAGAGCCTACCAGATGAGCTAAATGCTTTTTATAACAGCTTCGAGACAACCAACACTGAAGCATTTATGAGAGCACCAGCTGTTCCGGACGACTGTGTGATCACGCTCTCCTTAGCCAATCTGACCAAGACCTTAAAACAGGTCAGCATTCACAAAGCCGCGGGGCCAGAAGGATGACCAAGATGACAAAGAATGTGCGGACTAACTGGCAAGTGTCTTCATTTACATTTTCAACCTCTCCCTGACCAAGTCTGTAATACCTGCATGTTTCAAACAGACCACCATAGTCCCTTAGCCCAAGAAAGTGACGGTAACCTGCCTAAATGACTACTGCCCCGTAGCACTCACGTCAGTAGCCATAGTGCTTTGAAAAGCTGGTCATGGCTCACATCAACAGCAGCATGCCGGAAACCCTAGACCACTCCAATTTGCATACTGTCCCAACAGATCCAGAGAATAGAGATCTCTATTGCACTCCTCACTGCCCTTTCCTACCTGGACAAAAGGAACACCTACGTGAGAATGCTATTCATTGACTACAGCTCAGTGTTCAACACAATAGTGCCCTCAAAGTTCATCACTAAGCTAAGGATGCTGGGACTAAACACCTCCCTCTGCAACTGGAACCTGGTCAACCTGACGGGCCGCCCCCAGGTCGTAAGGATAGGCAACAACACATCTGCCACACAGATCCTCAACACTGGGGTCCCTCATGGTTGTGTGCTTAGCCCCCTCCTGTACTACCTGTTCACTCACAACTGTGATGCCAAACACCACTACAACACCATAATTACATTTGCTGACGACACAACAGTGGTAGGCCTGATCACCGATAATGATGAGACAGCCTATAGGGAGGAGGTCAGAGACCTGGCAGTGTGTTGCCAGGACAACAACCTATTACTCAAAGTGAGCAAGACAATGGAGCTGATCGTGGACTACAGGAAAATGTGGGACGAACAGGCCCCTATTAGCATCGATGGGGCTGAAGTGGAGCGGGTTGAGAGTTTCAAGTTCCTTGGTATCCACATCATTCATCGTCCAAACACACCAAGACAGTCGTGAAGAGGGCCCGACAATAGCTTTTCCCCCTCAGGAGACTGAAAAGATTTGGCCTGGGTCCCCTGATCCAGGCCAGGATAATTATACATCTGCACCATCGAGTCTGCTCATCATCTGAACATAAGGCGCAACAGAGGGTAGTGCGTACAGCCCAGTACATCACTGGGGACAAGCTTCCAGACATCCAGGACCTCTATACCAGGCGGTGTCAGAGGAAGGCCCAAAAATGTTTTAAAGACTCCAGTCACCTAAGTCATAGACTGTTCTCTCTGCTACCACACTGCAAGCGATACCGTAGTGCCAAGTCCAGGGGCAAAAGGCTCCTGAACAGCTTCTACCCATAAGCCAAAAGACTGCTGTACAATTAATCAAATGGCTATGGACCCCCCTCCCTTTGTTGTATATTATCTATGCATAACCACTTTACAAATTACATTGACTAACCTGGACCCCCACACATTGACTCTGTACCGGTACCCCCTGTATAAAGCCTCCACATTGACTCTGTACCAGTACCCCCTGTATATAGCCTCCACATTGACTCTGTACCGGTACCCCCTGTATATAGTCTCCACATTGACACTGTACCGGTACCCCTCGGTATATAGCCTCCACATTGACTCTGTACCGGTAACCCCTGTATATAGCCTCCACATTGACTCAGTGTTGGTTCTCCCTGTATATAGCCTCCACATTGACTCTGTACCGGTACCCCCTGTATATAGCCTCCACATTGACTCTGTACTGGTACCCCCTGTATATAGCCTCCACATTGACTCTGTACCGTAACAACCTGTATATAGCCTCCACATTGACTCTGTACCGGTACCTCCTGTATATAGCCTCCACATTGACTCTGTACCGGGACCCCCTGTATATAGCCTCCACATTGACTCTGTACCGGGTCCCCCCTGTATATAGCCTCCACATTGACTCTGTACCGGGACCCCCTGTATATAGCCTCCACAATGACTCTGTACCGGGACCCCCTGTATATAGCCTCCACATTGACTCTGTACTGGTTCTCCCTGTATATAGCCTCCACATTGACTCAGTATTGGTTCTCCCTGTATATAGCCTCCACATTGACTCTGTACCGGTACCCCCTGTATATAGCCTCCACATTGACTCAGTACTGGTTCTCCCTGTATATAGCCTCCACATTAACTCTGTACTGGTACCCCCTGTATATATCCTCCACATTGACTCTGTACCGGTACCCCCTGTATAAAGCCTCCACATTGACTCTGTACCAGTACCCCTTGTATATAGCCTCCACATTGACTCTGTACCGGTACCCCCTGTATATATATTCTCCACATTGACACTGTACCGGTACCTCCTGTATATAGCCTACACATTGACTCTGTACCGGTACCCCCTGTATATAGCCTCGATATTGACTCTGTACTGGTACCCCCTGTATATAGCCTCGATATTGACTCTGTACCGTAATAACCTGTATATAGTCTCCACATTGACTCTGTACCGGTACCCCCTGTATATAGCCTCGATATTGACTCTTTACCGGCACCCCTCTGTATATAGCCTCCACATTGACTCTGTACCGGTACCCCCTGTATATAGTCTCCACATTGACACTGTACCGGTACCCCCTGTATATAGCCTCCACATTGACTCTGTACCGGTACCCCCTGTATATAGCCTCGATATTGACTCTGTACTGGTACCCCCTGTATATAGCCTCGATATTGACTCTGTACCGGTACCCCTGTATATAGCCTCGATATTGACTCTGTACCGGTGCCCTCTGTATATAGCCTCCACATTGACTCTGTACCGGTACCCCCTGTATATAGCCTCCACATTGACTCTGTACCGATACCCCTGTATATAGCCTCCACATTGACTCTGTACTGGTACCTCCTGTATATAGCCTCCACATTGACTCTGTACTGGTACCCCCTGTATATAGCCTCCACATTGACTCTGTAACGGTACCCCCTGTATATAGCCTCCACATTGACTCTGTACTGGTACCCCCTGTATATAGCCTCCACATTGACTCTGTACTGGTACCCCCTGTATATAGCCTCCACATTGACTCTGTACAGGTACCCCCTGTATATAGCCTCCACATTGACTCTGTACTGGTACCCCCTGTATATAGCCTCCACATTGACTCTGTACCGTAACACCCTGTATATAGCCTCCACATTGACTCTGTACCGGTACCCCCTGTATATAGCCTCCATATTGACTCTGTACTGGTACCCCCTGTATATAGCCTCCACATTGACTCTGTACCGTAACACCCTGTATATAGCCTCCACATTGACTCTGTACTGGTACCCCCTGTATATAGCCTCCACATTGACTCTGTACCGATACCCCCTGTATATAGCCTCCACGTTGACTCTGTACCGGTACCCCCTGTATATAGCCTCCACGTTGACTCTGTACCGGTACCCCCTGTATATAGCCTCCACATTGACTCTGTACCGATACCCCCTGTATATAGCCTCCACATTGACTCTGTACTGGTACACCCTGTATATAGCCTCCACATTGACTCTGTACCGGTACCCCCTGTATATAGCCTCCACATTGACTCTGTACCGATACCCCCTGTATATAGCCTCCACATTGACTCTGTACTGGTACCCCCTGTATATAGCCTCCACATTGACTCTGTACCGGTACCCCCTGTATATAGCCACATTGACTCTGTATTGGTACCCCCCTGTATATAGCCTCCACATTGACTCTGTACCGGTACCCCCTGTATATAGTCTCCACATTGACTCAGTACTGGTACCCCCTGTATATAGCCTCCACATTGACTCTGTACCGGTACCCCCTGTATATAGCCTCGATATTGACTCTGTACTGGTACCCCCTGTATATAGCCTCGATATTGACTCTGTACCGGTACCCCTGTATATAGCCTCGATATTGACTCTGTACCGGTGCCCTCTGTATATAGCCTCCACATTGACTCTGTACCGGTACCCCCTGTATATAGCCTCCACATTGACTCTGTACCGATACCCCCTGTATATAGTCTACACATTGACTCTGTACCGGTACCCCCTGTATATAGCCTCCACATTGACTCTGTACCGGTACCCCCTGTATATATATTCTCCACATTGACACTGTACCGGTACCTCCTGTATATAGTCTCCACATTGACTCTGTACCGGTACCCCCTGTATATAGCCTCGATATTGACTCTTTACCGGCACCCCTCTGTATATAGCCTCCACATTGACTCTGTACCGGTACCCCCTGTATATAGTCTCCACATTGACACTGTACCGGTACCCCCTGTATATAGCCTCCACATTGACTCTGTACCGGTACCCCCTGTATATAGCCTCGATATTGACTCTGTACTGGTACCCCCTGTATATAGCCTCGATATTGACTCTGTACCGGTACCCCTGTATATAGCCTCGATATTGACTCTGTACCGGTGCCCTCTGTATATAGCCTCCACATTGACTCTGTACCGGTACCCCCTGTATATAGCCTCCACATTGACTCTGTACCGATACCCCCTGTATATAGTCTCCACATTGACTCTGTACCGGTACCCCCTGTATATAGCCTCGATATTGACTCTGTACTGGTACCCCCTGTATATAGCCTCGATATTGACTCTGTACCGGTACCCCTGTATATAGCCTCGATATTGACTCTGTACCGGTGCCCTCTGTATATAGCCTCCACATTGACTCTGTACCGGTACCCCCTGTATATAGCCTCCACATTGACTCTGTACCGATACCCCTGTATATAGTCACCACATTGACTCTGTACCGGTACCCCCTGTATATAGCCTCCACATTGACTCTGTACCGGTACCCCCTGTATATAGCCTCCACATTGACTCTGTACTGGTACCCCCTGTATATAGCCTCCACATTGACTCTGTACTGGTACCCCCTGTATATAACCTCCACATTGACTCTGTACTGGTACCCCCTGTATATAGCCTCCACATTGACTCTGTACCGGTACCCCCTGTATATAGCCTCCACATTGACTCTGTACTGGTACCCCCTGTATATAGCCTCCACATTGACTCTGTACCGGTACCCCCTGTATATAGCCTCCACATTGACTCTGTACCGTAATACCCTGTATATAGCCTCCACATTGACTCTGTACCGGTACCCCTGTATATAGCCTCCACATTGACTCTGTACCGGTACCCCCTGTATATAGCCTCCACATTGACTCTGTACTGGTACCTCCTGTATATAGCCTCCACATTGACTCTGTACTGGTACCCCCTGTATATAGCCTCCACATTGACTCTGTAACGGTACCCCCTGTATATAGCCTCCACATTGACTCTGTACTGGTACCCCCTGTATATAGCCTCCACATTGACTCTGTACTGGTACCCCCTGTATATAGCCTCCACATTGACTCTGTACAGGTACCCCCTGTATATAGCCTCCACATTGACTCTGTACTGGTACCCCCTGTATATAGCCTCCACATTGACTCTGTACCGTAACACCCTGTATATAGCCTCCACATTGACTCTGTACCGGTACCCCCCTGTATATAGCCTCCATATTGACTCTGTACTGGTACCCCCTGTATATAGCCTCCACATTGACTCTGTACCGTAACACCCTGTATATAGCCTCCACATTGACTCTGTACTGGTACCCCCTGTATATAGCCTCCACATTGACTCTGTACCGATACCCCCTGTATATAGCCTCCACGTTGACTCTGTACCGGTACCCCCTGTATATAGCCTCCACGTTGACTCTGTACCGGTACCCCCTGTATATAGCCTCCACATTGACTCTGTACCGATACCCCCTGTATATAGCCTCCACATTGACTCTGTACTGGTACACCCTGTATATAGCCTCCACATTGACTCTGTACCGGTACCCCCTGTATATAGCCTCCACATTGACTCTGTACCGATACCCCCTGTATATAGCCTCCACATTGACTCTGTACTGGTACCCCCTGTATATAGCCTCCACATTGACTCTGTACCGGTACCCCCTGTATATAGCCACATTGACTCTGTACTGGTACCCCCTGTATATAGCCTCCACATTGACTCTGTACCGATACCCCCTGTATATAGCCTCCACGTTGACTCTGTACCGGTACCCCCTGTATATAGCCTCCACATTGACTCTGTACCGATACCCCTGTATATAGCCTCCACATTGACTCTGTACTGGTACACCCTGTATATAGCCTCCACATTGACTCTGTACCGGTACCCCCTGTATATAGCCTCCACATTGACTCTGTAACGGTACCCCCTGTATATAGCCTCCACATTGACTCTGTACTGGTACCCCCTGTATATAGCCTCCACATTGACTCTGTACTGGTACCCCCTGTATATAGCCTCCACATTGACTCTGTACAGGTACCCCCTGTATATAGCCTCCACATTGACTCTGTACTGGTACCCCCTGTATATAGCCTCCACATTGACTCTGTACCGTAACACCCTGTATATAGCCTCCACATTGACTCTGTACTGGTACCCCCTGTATATAGCCTCCACATTGACTCTGTACCGATACCCCCTGTATATAGCCTCCACATTGACTCTGTACTGGTACCCCCTGTATATAGCCTCCACGTTGACTCTGTACCGGTACCCCCTGTATATAGCCTCCACGTTGACTCTGTACCGGTACCCCCTGTATATAGCCTCCACATTGACTCTGTACCGATACCCCCTGTATATAGCCTCCACATTGACTCTGTACTGGTACACCCTGTATATAGCCTCCACATTGACTCTGTACCGGTACCCCCTGTATATAGCCTCCACATTGACTCTGTACCGATACCCCCTGTATATAGCCTCCACATTGACTCTGTACTGGTACCCCCTGTATATAGCCTCCACATTGACTCTGTACCGGTACCCCCTGTATATAGCCACATTGACTCTGTACTGGTACCCCCCTGTATATAGCCTCCACATTGACTCTGTACCGATACCCTGTATATAGCTTCCACGTTGACTCTGTACCGGTACCCCCCTGTATATAGCCTCCACATTGACTCTATACTGGTACACCCTGTATATAGCCTCCACATTGACTCTGTACTGGTACCCCCTGTATATAGCCTCCACATTGACTCAGTACCAGTACCACCTTTATATAGCCTCCACATTGACTCAATACTGGTACCCCCTGTATATAGCCTCCACATTGACTCAATACTGGTACCCCCTGTATATAGCCTCCACATTGACTCAATACTGGTACCCCCTGTATATAGCCTCCACATTGACTCAATACTGGTACCCCCTGTATATAGCCTCCACATTGACTCAATACTGGTACCCCCTGTATATAGCCTCCACATTGACTCTGTACCGGTACCCCCTGTATATAGCCTCCACATTGACTCTGTACCGGTACCCCCTGTATATAGCCTCCACATTGACTCTGTACCGATACCCCCTGTATATAGCCTCCACATTGACTCTGTACTGGTACACCCTGTATATAGCCTCCACATTGACTCTGTACCGGTACCCCCTGTATATAGCCTCCACATTGACTCTGTACCGATACCCCCTGTATATAGCCTCCACATTGACTCTGTACTGGTACCCCCTGTATATAGCCTCCACATTGACTCTGTACCGGTACCCCCTGTATATAGCCACATTGACTCTGTACTGGTACCCCCCTGTATATAGCCTCCACATTGACTCTGTACCGATACCCTGTATATAGCTTCCACGTTGACTCTGTACCGGTACCCCCTGTATATAGCCTCCACATTGACTCTATACTGGTACCCCCTGTATATAGCCTCCACATTGACTCTGTACTGGTACCCCCTGTATATAGCCTCCACATTGACTCAGTACCGGTACCCCCTGTATATAGCCTCCACATTGACTCTGTACCGGTACCACCTGTATATAGCCTCCACATTGACTCTATACTGGTACCCCCTGTATATAGCCTCCACATTGACTCAGTACCAGTACCACCTTTATATAGCCTCCACATTGACTCAATACTGGTACCCCCTGTATATAGCCTCCACATTGACTCAATACTGGTACCCCCTGTATATAGCCTCCACATTGACTCTGTACCGTAACACCCTGTATATTGCCTCCACATTGACTCTGTACCGGTACCCCCTGTATATAGCCTCCATATTGACTCTGTACTGGTACCCCCTGTATATAGCCTCCACATTGACTCTATACCGGTACCCCCTGTATATAGCCTCCACATTGACTCTGTACCGGTACCCCCTGTATATAGCCTCCACATTGACTCTGTACCAGTACACCCTGTATATAGCCTCCACATTGACTCAGTACCAGTACCACCTTTATATAGCCTCCACATTGACTCAATACTGGTACCCCCTGTATATAGCCTCCACATTGACTCAATACTGGTACCCCCTGTATATAGCCTCCACATTGACTCTGTACCGGTACCCCCTGTATATAGCCTCCACATTGACTCTGTACCGGTACCCCCCTGTATATAGCCTCCACATTGACTCTGTACCGGTACCCCCTGTATATAGCCTCCACATTGACTCTGTACAGGTACCCCCTGTATATAGCCTCCACATTGACTCTGTACTGGTACCCCCTGTATATAGCCTCCACATTGACTCTATACCGGTACCCCCTGTATATAGCCTCCACATTGACTCTGTACCGGTACCCCCTGTATATAGCCTCCACATTGACTCTGTACCGGTACCCCCTGTATATAGCCTCCACATTGACTCTGTACTGGTACCCCCTGTATATAGCCTCCACATTGACTCTGTACCGGTACCCCATGTATATAGCCTCCACATTGACTCTGTACCGGTACCCCCTGTATATAGCCTCCACATTGACTCTGTACCGGTACCCCCTCTATATAGCCTCCACATTGACTCTGTACCGGTACCCCATGTATATAGCCTCCACATTGACTCAATACTGGTACCCCCTGTATATAGCCTCCACATTGACTCTGTACCTGTACCCCCTGTATATAGCCTCCACATTGACTCTGTACCGGTACCCCATGTATATAGCCTCCACATTGACTCAATACTGGTACCCCATGTATATAGCCTCCACATTGACTCAATACTGGTACCCCCTGTATATAGCCTCCACATTGACTCAATACTGGTACCCCCTGTATATAGCCTCCACATTGACTCAATACTGGTACCCCCTGTATATAGCCTCCACATTGTTATGTAATTTCCGTATGTTATTTATTTTTTCTTAACTCTATTTCTTGCAGTGTATTGTTGTTTAATAAGGACTTGTAAGTAAAGCATTTCACCCGTAAGGTGGTGTATTAGGTGCGATAAATAAGATTTGATTTGACGTTTTAATGATGTTTACAGAGTTTGGGTGTAAATTGTAAAATAAATATGATCATACTTAGTGACAATAGTGGAAATTATTTCATGTAAACGTTCACTGAGTGGTGCAGAAACACCGATCAAATGTGTGCAGACTCGTTACCACTTAACCTTTACGCACGATGTGATTTAGTACCCGTCTGTAACCAAGAGAAAGTGGTCTAACTTCTATTCTATGAAAATATTCAGAATTGTTTCATGTTGAGAGCTCTTAATCCAGCTAAGAATATCAGTAATATAAACGAGTATTATGGCATCCCGCTAGATTCTACCGTTTCATTACTGCAAGTGCAGCTGTGAGTTTCACAGTCACAGCAAATAAATCAAATCACATTTTATTTGTCACATACACCATGGTTAGCAGATGTTTAATGCGAGGGTAACGAAATGCTTGTGCTTCTAGTTTCCTCCTTTGTCTGGGTAGGCCAGAAAATGTGACATGCTACTCCCTATGCAAATGTAGGGTCTGAAACCTGACACTTCAAGTCAGCTCAGCTGGGAGAGTGGGAGCAGAGAGAAGGGGCTTTCTTGCACTGTAAGACATGATGTTTACAGAGCGCTTTGTACACTAAAATGTCAGATGGAACCAGTCGAGAACCGCTCAAAGTCTACCAAATAGGGAACTTAACATCTACGAGATTTTAAAGTAGTAAAGTCAAGAATAATCATGTTTTATTCCCATTTATTCTGCTGAGCAAGGCACATTATTTGCTTGTTAAACATTAGATGGATTTCAATCCCTTTGTGAATGATGGGACTGGAACATTTGAAAAGTATACTGGTTATACTTCTGTATTTAACATGGGCCTGGCTTTTAGTGACAATAAACAAAGGAAGGTAATGCTGTTACTCAACTCTTTCATTTTTAATAAAGCAAGCATTTGTTACATCCCCAAATGGAAATGAATGACGAGCAAACATTAGTTATATGTATGGGCTTGCATGGATTTCTTTTTCTCATTTGCCACTAAGTCTAAAAACGCATGGTCCATTAGGTAGTAGTGGATCATGCTATGAATGTTTACACTATCTATGGTATTCACAACCTCCAAAAGCAAATGAAGGCTTTAACTGCAGCACCAGGATTTATGGAGTGAGTTGCCCTTTTAATTAGTGCTGTCCCTAGATTATGGAGTGAGTTGCCCTTTTAATTAGTGCTGTCCCTAGATTATGGAGTGAGTTGCCCTTTTAATTAGTGCTGTCCCTAGATTATGGAGTGAGTTGCCCTTTTAATTAGTGCTGTCCCTAGATTATGGAGTGTGTTGCCCTTTTAATTAGTGCTGTCCCTAGATTATGGAGTGTGTTGCCCTTTTAATTAGTGCTGTCCCTAGATTATGGAGTGTGTTGCCCTTTTAATTAGTGCTGTCCCTAGATTATGGAGTGTGTTGCCCTTTTAATTAGTGTGGTCCCTAGATTATGGAGTGAGTTGCCCTTTTAATTAGTGCTGTCCCTAGATTATGGAGTGTGTTGCCCTTTTAATTAGTGCTGTCCCTAGATTATGGAGTGTGTTGCCCTTTTAATTAGTGCTGTCCCTAGATTATGGAGTGTGTTGCCCTTTTAATTAGTGCTGTCCCTAGATTATGGAGTGTGTTGCCCTTTTAATTAGTGCTGTCCCTAGATTATGGAGTGTGTTGCCCTTTTAATTAGTGCTGTCCCTAGATTATGGAGTGTGTTGCCCTTTTAATTAGTGTGGTCCCTAGATTATGGAGTGAGTTGCCCTTTTAATTGGTGTGGTCCCTAGATTATGGAGTGTGTTGCCCTTTTAATTAGTGTGGTCCCTAGATTATGGAGTGAGTTGCCCTTTTAATTAGTGTGGTCCCTAGATTATGGTGTGTTAACATTTTAATTAGTGTCTGTAGATTATGGAGTGTGTTGCCCTTTTAATTAGTGCTGTCCCTAGATTATGGAGTGTGTTGCCCTTTTAATTAGTGCTGTCCCTAGATTATGGAGTGTGTTGCCCTTTTAATTAGTGCTGTCCCTAGATTATGGAGTGTGTTGCCCTTTTAATTAGTGCTGTCCCTAGATTATGGAGTGTGTTGCCCTTTTAATTAGTGCTGTCCCTAGATTATGGAGTGTGTTGCCCTTTTAATTAGTGTGGTCCCTAGATTATGGAGTGTGTTGCCCTTTTAATTAGTGCTGTCCCTAGATTATGGAGTGTGTTGCCCTTTTAATTAGTGCTGTCCCTAGATTATGGAGTGTGTTGCCCTTTTAATTAGTGCTGTCCCTAGATTATGGAGTGTGTTGCCCTTTTAATTAGTGCTGTCCCTAGATTATGGAGTGTGTTGCCCTTTTAATTAGTGCTGTCCCTAGATTATGGAGTGTGTTGCCCTTTTAATTAGTGTGGTCCCTAGATTATGGAGTGTGTTGCCCTTTTAATTAGTGCTGTCCCTAGATTATGGAGTGTGTTGCCCTTTTAATTAGTGTGGTCCCTAGATTATGGAGTGAGTTGCCCTTTTAATTAGTGCTGTCCCTAGATTATGGAGTGAGTTGCCCTTTTAATTAGTGCTGTCCCTAGATTATGGAGTGTGTTGCCCTTTTAATTAGTGTGGTCCCTAGATTATGGAGTGTGTTAACATTTTAATTCGTGTCTGTAGATTATGGAGTGTGTTGCCCTTTTAATTAGTGCTGTCCTTAAATTATGGAGTGAGTTGCCCTTTTAATTAGTGCTGTCCCTAGATTATGGAGTGAGTTGCCCTTTTAATTAGTGCTGTCCCTAGATTATGGAGTGAGTTGCCCTTTTAATTAGTGCTGTCCCTAGATTATGGAGTGTGTTGCCCTTTTAATTAGTGCTGTCCCTAGATTATGGAGTGTGTTGCCCTTTTAATTAGTGCTGTCCCTAGATTATGGAGTGAGTTGCCCTTTTAATTAGTGCTGCCCCTAGATTATGGAGTGTGTTGCCCTTTTAATTAGTGCTGTCCCTAGATTATGGAGTGTGTTGCCCTTTTAATTAGTGCTGTCCCTAGATTATGGAGTGTGTTGCCCTTTTAATTAGTGCTGTCCCTAGATTATGGAGTGTGTTGCCCTTTTAATTAGTGTGGTCCCTAGATTATGGAGTGAGTTGCCCTTTTAATTAGTGTGGTCCCTAGATTATGGAGTGAGTTGCCCTTTTAATTAGTGCTGTCCCTAGATTATGGAGTGTGTTGCCCTTTTAATTAGTGCTGTCCCTAGATTATGGAGTGTGTTGCCCTTTTAATTAGTGCTGTCCCTAGATTATGGAGTGTGTTGCCCTTTTAATTAGTGCTGTCCCTAGATTATGGAGTGTGTTGCCCTTTTAATTAGTGCTGTCCCTAGATTATGGAGTGTGTTGCCCTTTTAATTAGTGCTGTCCCTAGATTATGGAGTGTGTTGCCCTTTTAATTAGTGCTGTCCCTAGATTATGGAGTGTGTTGCCCTTTTAATTAGTGTGGTCCCTAGATTATGGAGTGAGTTGCCCTTTTAATTGGTGTGGTCCCTAGATTATGGAGTGTGTTGCCCTTTTAATTAGTGTGGTCCCTAGATTATGGAGTGAGTTGCCCTTTTAATTAGTGTGGTCCCTAGATTATGGTGTGTTAACATTTTAATTAGTGTCTGTAGATTATGGAGTGTGTTGCCCTTTTAATTAGTGCTGTCCCTAGATTATGGAGTGTGTTGCCCTTTTAATTAGTGCTGTCCCTAGATTATGGAGTGTGTTGCCCTTTTAATTAGTGCTATCCCTAGATTATGGAGTGTGTTGCCCTTTTAATTAGTGCTGTCCCTAGATTATGGAGTGTGTTGCCCTTTTAATTAGTGTGGTCCCTAGATTATGGAGTGTGTTGCCCTTTTAATTAGTGCTGTCCCTAGATTATGGAGTGTGTTGCCCTTTTAATTAGTGTGGTCCCAAGATTATGGAGTGTGTTGCCCTTTTAATTAGTGTGGTCCCTAGATTATGGAGTGAGTTGCCCTTTTAATTAGTGCTGTCCTTAGATTATGGAGTGTTATGCCCCTTTAATTAGTGCTGTCCCTAGATTATGGAGTGTGTTGCCCTTTTAATTAGTGCTGTCCCTAGATTATGGAGTGTGTTGCCCTTTTAATTAGTGTGGTCCCTAGATTATGGAGTGAGTTGCCCTTTTAATTAGTGTGGTCCCTAGATTATGGAGTGAGTTGCCCTTTTAATTAGTGCTGTCCTTAGATTATGGAGTGTGTTGCCCTTTTAATTAGTGCTGTCCCTAGATTATGGGTGTGTTGCCCTTTTAATTAGTGCTGTCCCTAGATTATGGAGTGTGTTGCCCTTTTAATTAGTTTGGTCCCTAGATTATGGAGTGAGTTGCCCTTTTAATTAGTGTGGTCCCTAGATTATGGAGTGTGTTAGCATTTTAATTAGTGTCTGTAGATTATGGAGTGTGTTGCCCTTTTAATTAGTGTGGTCCCTAGATTATGGAGTGTGTTGCCCTTTTAATTAGTGCTGTCCCTAGATTATGGAGTGTGTTGCCCTTTTAATTAGTGTGGTCCCTAGATTATGGAGTGTGTTGCCCTTTTAATTAGTGTGGTCCCTAGATTATGGAGTGAGTTGCCCTTTTAATTAGTGTGGTCCCTAGATTATGGAGTGTGTTGCCCTTTAAATTAGTGTGGTCCCTAGATTATGGATTGTGTTGCCCTTTTATGTAGTGTGGTCCCTAGATTATTGAGTGTGTTGCCCTTTTAATTAGTGCTGTCCCTAGATTATGGAGTGTGTTGCCCTTTTAATTAGTGTTGTTTTTAGATTATGGAGTGTGTTGCCCTTTTAATTAGTGTTGTTTTTAGATTATGGAGTGTGTTGCCCTTTTAATTAGTGCTGTCCCTAGATTATGGAGTGTGTTGCCCTTTTAATTAGTGTTGTTTTTAGATTATGGAGTGTGTTGCCCTTTTAATTAGTGCTGTCCCTAGATTATGGAGTGTGTTGCCCTTTTAATTAGTGCTGTCCCTAGATTATGGAGTGTGTTGCCCTTTTAATTAGTGCTGTCCCTAGATTATGGAGTGTGTTGCCCTTTTAATTAGTGCTGTCCCTAGATTATGGAGTGTGTTGCCCTTTTAATTAGTGCTGTCCCTAGATTATGGAGTGTGTTGCCCTTTTAATTAGTGCTGTTTTTAGATTATGGAGTGTGCATAATCCACTAGAGTTTGGGCTGGGTATTTCAACATCTCAGAGACAAAGATGCAGAAAGAGCCGGCTCTATTTTCTAGCAAGGATGGATCTGCTGTGCTCCACAGGTTGAGTCCCATTAACACACCCTCGACTGAACCATAAATCACTCCTCAGTGCTTCTTCCTGTCTTAGAACAGGGCCTAGCATCCACTTTGGATGCTTTTTCTCTCTCTCTCACAATATCTCTCTCTCTCAATCTCTCTAGCTCTCTCTCACAATCTCATTTCAATTCAATTCAGTTTGCTATATTGGCATGACGTAACAATGTACATATTGCCAAAGCTTATTTTGGATATTTACAATATGAAAATAATAAGAATCAAAATTGTCAATGGGACAACAGTAACAACAATAACAACAGTAACAACAATAACAACAATAACAACAATAACAACAGTAACAACAGTAACAACAATAACAACAATAACAACAGTAACAACAATAACAACAGTAACAACAATAACAACAGTAACAACAATAACAACAGTAACAAAAATAACAACAATAACAACATTAACAACAATAACAACAGTAACAACAGTAACAACAACAACCAGGGGTCAATATAACTATACATTGAACAATAAGCATACAGTAGAGGACATGTGCAGGTTGATTGGTCTGTCAGACACTGTCCCTCAACTTATGGCAGGCAGCAATGTAGTGCGCTGCCAACCCACAGCTCTCTGCGTCCTCCCCCAACAGGACGGGTAGCCTACTCTCATCAGAGAGGTCTTTGAAACCTCGAATAAGGGCTTCAAATTTGGGGAAATGGCACTCTCTAATTGTTTTTTATATATATTTTTTTTTACATTTTTCAGGAAATGCAGCTCCGTCTCAGGTTCTGCTGTTGTGCAGTGGTTGCACAGCCTTTCCTCTACAGGGAGACAGGTTCTGCTGTTGTGCAGTGGTTGCACAGCCTTTCCTCTACAGGGAGACAGGTTCTGCTGTTGTGCAGTGGTTGCACAGCCTTTCCTCTACAGGGAGACAGGTTCTGCTGTTGTGCAGTGGTTGCACAGCCTTTCCTCTACAGGGAGACAGGTTCTGCTGTTGTGCAGTGGTTGCACAGCCTTTCCTCTACAGGGAGACAGGTTCTGCTGTTGTGCAGTGGTTGCACAGCCTTTCCTCTACAGGGAGACAGGTTCTGCTGTTGTGCAGTGGTTGCACAGCCTTTCCTCTACAGGGAGACAGGTTCTGCTGTTGTGCAGTGGTTGCACAGCCTTTCCTCTACAGGGAGACAGGTTCTGCTGTTGTGCAGTGGTTGCACAGCCTTTCCTCTACAGGGAGACAGGTTCTGCTGTTGTGCAGTGGTTGCACAGCCTTTCCTCTACAGGGAGACAGGTTCTGCTGTTGTGCAGTGGTTGCACAGCCTTTCTTCTACAGGGAGACAGGTTCTGCTGTTGTGCAGTGGTTGCACAGCCTTTCCTCTACAGGGAGACAGGTTCTGCTGTGTGCAGTGGTTGCACAGCCTTTCCTCTACAGGGAGACAGGTTCTGCTGTTGTGCAGTGGTTGCACAGCCTTTCCTCTACAGGGAGACAGGTTCTGCTGTTGTGCAGTGGTGCACAGCCTTTCCTCTACAGGGAGACAGGTTCTGCTGTTGTGCAGTGGTTGCACAGCCTTCCTCTACAGGGAGACAGGTTCTGCTGTTGTGGCAGTGGTTGCACAGCCTTTCCTCTACAGGGAGACAGGTTCTGCTGTTGTGCAGTGGTTGCACAGCCTTTCCTCTACAGGGAGACAGGTTCTGCTGTTGTGCAGTGGTTTGCACAGCCTTTCCTCTACAGGGAGACAGGTTCTGCTGTTGTGCAGTGGTTGCACAGCCTTTCCTCTACAGGAGACAGGTTCTGCTGTTGTGCAGTGGTTGCACAGCCTTTCCTCTACAGGGAGACAGGTTCTGCTGTTGTGCAGTGTTGCACAGCCTTTCCTCTACAGGGAGACAGGTTCTGCTGTTGTGCAGTGGTTGCACAGCCTTTCCCTCTACAGGGAGACAGGTTCTGCTGTTGTGCAGTGGTTGCACAGCCTTTCCTCTACAGGGAGACAGGTTCTGCTGTTGTGCAGTGGTTGCACAGCCTTTCCTCTACAGGGAGACAGGTTTCTGCTGTTGTGCAGTGGTTGCACAGCCTTTCCTCTACAGGGAGACAGGTTCTGCTGTTGTGCAGTGGTTGCACAGGCCTTTCCTCTACAGGGAGACAGGTTCTGCTGTTGTGCAAGTGGTTGCACAGCCTTTCCTCTACAGGGAGACAGGTTCTGCTGTTGTGCAGTGGTTGCACAGCCTTTCCTCTACAGGGAGACAGGTTCTGCTGTTGTGCAGTGGTTGCACAGGCCTTTCCTCTACAGGGAGACAGGTTCTGCTGTTGTGCAGTGGTTTGCACAGCCTTTCCTCTACAGGGAGACAGGTTCTGCTGTTGTGCAGTGGTTGCACAGCCTTTCCTCTACAGGGAGCCAGGTTCTGCTGTTGTGCAGTGGGTTGCACAGCCTTTCCTCTACAGGGAGACAGGTTCTGCTGTTGTGCAGTGGTTGCACAGCCTTTCTCTACAGGGAGACAGGTTCCGCTGTTGTGCAAGGGTTGCACAGCCTTTTTCTCTACAGGGAGACAGGTTCTGCTGTTGTGCAGTGGTTGCACAGCCTTTCCTCTACAGGGAGACAGGTTCTGCTGTTGTGCAGTGGTTGCACAGCCTTTTCTCTACAGGGAGACAGGTTCTGCTGTTGTGCAGTGGTTGCACAGCCTTTCCTCTACAGGGAGACAGGTTCTGCTGTTGTGCAGTGGTTGCACAGCCTTTCCTCTACAGGGAGACAGGTTCTGCTGTTGTGCAGTGGTTGCACAGCCTTTCCTCTACAGGGAGACAGGTTCTGCTGTTGTGCAGTGGTTGCACAGCCTTTCCTCTACAGGGAGACAGGTTCTGCTGTTGTGCAGTGGTTGCACAGCCTTTTCTCTACAGGGAGCCAGGTTTCCTGTGTCTACTCTTCTCAATGCCAAGGCTGTGCTCACTGAGCCTGTACTTTGTCAAGGTTTTTCTAAGGTTTTGATCAGTAACCATGGTCAAATAGTTAGCCACGGTGTACTGTCAACTTAGGGCCAGATAGCATTTTGCTTTGTGCTTTTGTTTCCCAATAAGCAATGTAGTTTTATTGTGATTGATTGGACGTTCTGGTCCTGAGGCTTCAGTGTGTTAGTAGAACAGGTTTGTGAACTCAGCCCCAGGACCAGCTAGATGAGGGGACTCTTTTCTTTGCTCAGCTCTTGGCATTGCAGGGCTTGGTAATGATATGAGAGGGGGTCACTGTATTTGAGATGTTTTTCCGAAACTTAATTGCTCTTTTTTGAGTTTTTATTATTAGTGGATATTGGCCTAATTCTGCCCTGCATCCATTGTTTGTAGTTTTCCTCTGGACATGTAGGAGAATCTTACAGAACTCTGCATGCAGGGTTTCAATGGGGTGTTTGTCCCATTTGATGAAATCTTGTTTTGTAAGTGGACCCCACACCTCGCTGCCATGAAGAGCAATTGGTTCAATGACACATTCAATTAGTTTTAGCCAAATTTTAATAGGTATTTCAATTTGAATTAGCTTTTAATGGCATAGAATGCCCTGCGTGCTTTCTCTCTCAGTTCATTCACTGCCTCATTAAGGTGTCCAGTTGAGTTTATTTTTAAACCTAAGTAATTGTAGTATCTATCTATCTATCTATCTATCACTCTCTCTCTCTCTATCTCACACACAGTCTCAATCTCCCTGTCACAATCTCTCTCTGCAGTTCTCCTCTCTCTCTCTCTCTCTCTCTCTCTCTCTCTCGCTCTCTCTCTCTCTCTCTCTGTCTCTCTCTCTGTCTCTCTCTCTGTCTCTCTCTCTCTCTCTGTCTCTCTCTCTCTCTCTCTCTCTGTCTCTCTCTCTGTCTCTCTCTCTCTCTCTCTCTCTCTCTCTCTCTCTCTCTCTCTCTCTCTCTCTCTCTCTCTCTCTCTCTCTCTCTCTCTCTCTCTCTCTCTCTCTACAGCTTGAAAATAAAAAGAGCTACAGCTTGACATTTTAAGTTGTGAATGGAGATCAGAATGTTTACTCTCTCTCTATTTCTTAAACAAATATACTCCTTCTCTCCACCATGCGTTGTCTCCCACATCATTCCCCTAGACAAATAATTAATTTGGAAGGGCTTATACTTCGTCTTAATTTTCTTATATGACAATGACACTGAAATGCCATTTTCTGTAGTATCTTTTTGAAACACTAACACTAGCTCTGCACATGGAAGATCTGAAGATTCTATTCACCCTACTGTTATGAGTAAAATAGCTAGACTTTTGCTAACCTCTTACTTTTTATTGTGTTGAATATTAAATCTGGAAGATGTGGGAGAGCAGACAGTGCAGTATATATATATATAGTAGATTCAGACTTTGTCTTTGGTGATCTAAAGGTTGGCGCTGTTCGCTCGGTCCCTATTGGAGAATAGTTGAAGGTCAATGTGAGAAGCAGACATGGTTGGTCCGTCAGCACTTGGACGACAGAGAGACTCGACCTTATAGCTCAGCAGCCCACGGACACGCTCTGTTGGCCTTGTGCTTCAGACAGGAAACACACAAGACAGACGCAGGAGTAACTACCCTGAACTACACTGCGGCCATTTAACCCAACTAAAACACACTGGAGACTGATTCCTTGTCAGCCTACTTTTTTAGCTTCCAATTATGCTCTTAAATGTATTAGATTGTTCCCAATCACGACCCTTTTTTTCAACCCTAATCATTCCTTGTTGCCATAGAAATAAGAAACACCGTAAATAAACATTACATCGATAACAACGTGGTCTCTCGCCACTGAATCATAACGAGCCTGTTACTATGGCGCTACAGGAAGTCTTCCTCAGCAACGAGCGGAGGCTTCAAATTTCCATATTTAATTTCTCGGCGGCAGCGTTTCGGGGGACAGGTCCTGATGTGTGTGTGTGTGTGTGTGTGTGAGCGTCTGCCTTTGCATGTGCATGTGTGACAGGTCCTGATGTGTGTGTGTGTGTGTGTGTGTGTGTGTGTGTGTGTGAGCGTCTGCCTTTGCATGTGCATGTGTGACAGGTCCTGATGTGTGTGTGTGTGTGTGTGTGTGTGTGTGAGCGTCTGCCTTTGCATGTGCATGTGTGACAGGTCCTGATGTGTGTGTGTCTGTGAGCGTCTGCCTTTGCATGTGCATGTGTGACAGGTCCTGATGTGTGTGTGTGTGAGCGTCTGCCTTTGCATGTGTGACAGGTCCTGATGTGACCCTAATGTAACATCTGACACAGAGGTTATTATTTTACCTGACCTGCCCATCTTTCCTCCAATTAATTAGCAGATCCTCAGGTGATCATAGCTCACAGTGAAACATTCACAATTACTTAGCACCACACAATTACTTAGCACCACACAATTACTTAGCACCACACAATTACTGAGCACCACACAATTACTTAGCACCACACAATTACTTAGCACCACACAATTACTTAGCACCACACAATTACTTAGCACCACACAATTACTTAGCACCACACAATTACTTAGCACCACACAATTACTTAGCACCACACAATTACTTAGCACCACACAAACACTGAGCACCACACAATTACTTAGCACCACACAATTACTTAGCACCACACAATTACTTAGCACCACACAATTACTTAGCACCACACAAACACTGAGCACCACACACAGGTTGAATCCCATTAACACATCCTCAACTGAAGGGTTGGGACTACCAATCACTGGGACTCCCAATCACTGGGACTTCCTGTCTTAGAGCAGGGCCTAGCTTCCGCTTCGGATGCAATCTATCTCTACCTATTATCTCTCTCTCACTCGGCCCATTATCTCTGTCTCTCTCTCTCTACCTATTATCTTTGTCTCTCTCTACCTATTATCTCTCTCTACCCATTATCTCTCTCTACCCATTATCTCTCTCGCTCTCTCTATCATGATCTCTCTATCTACCCATTATCTCTCTCTACCCATTATATATATCTCTCTCTACCCATTATCTCTCTATCTCTAACCATTATCTCTCTCTACCTATTATCTCTATCTACATATTATCTCTCTCTACCCACTATCTCTCTCTACATATTATCTCTCTCTACCCAGTATCTATCTCTCTCTACCTATTATCTCTCTATCTACCCATATCTCTCGCTCTACCTATTATCTCTCTATCTACCCATTATCTCTCTCTCTATCTACCCATTATCTCTATCTCTCTCTCTCTACCTATTATCTCTCTATCTACCCATTATATCTCTCTCTCTCTCTCTACTTATTATCTCTCTCTCTCTCTCTCTCTACCTATTATCTCTCTCTCTACCTATTATCTCTCTCTCTACCTATTATCTCTATCTCTACCTATTATCTCTCTCTCTACCTATTATCTCTCTCTCTACCTATTATCTCTCTCTCAGTCTTCCAGCATGTTGACAGTTCAAACTGACCCTCTGTGTGGGCGGACGGGGATATATGTGGGTAGGCTGAAAAAAAGTATAATACCCTGTTGCAGTTAAACTAATCTCTTAATTAAAGTAGAGGCTCTAAGCAGAAAACGTTTATTTCCTATTTAAGTGATAATTAACATGTAGGGGAGGCGGCTCATTTAAATATTTTGAGCTGTGGTGAGAGTGTCATTCCAGTTTATTAAATGTGTTGCGTTATGAGTCAAACCTCTTAAGGATCCGCCCCTTTCTTAAATTTTCGGCTAAAATGACCTACCCAAATCTAACTGCCTGTAGCTCAGGACCTAAAATGACCTACCCAAATCTAACTGCCTGTAGCTCAGGACCTAAAATGACCTACCCAAATCTAAGTGCCTGTAGCTCAGGACCTGAAGCAAGGATATGCATATTCTTGATACCATTTGAAAGGAAACAATTTGAAGTTTGCGGAAATGTGAAATTATTGTAGGAGAATATAACACAGTATATCTGGTAAAAGATAATATAAAGAAAAAACATGTGTTTTTTGTAAAAAAAGAATGGTTCAATCAGCTTTGAAACGCAAGAGGCGCAATTTAGATTGAGTCCACTAGATGGCAGCAGTCTATGTGCAAAGTTTAACATTGATCCAATGAACCATTGCATATCTGTTCAAAATGTTGTATCAAGACTGCCCAAATGTGCCTAATTGGTTTATTGATACATTTTCAAGTTCATAACTGTGCACTCTCCTCAAACAATAGCATGGTATTGTTTCACTGTAATAGATACTGTAAACTGGACATTGTAGTTAATTTAAGCTTTCTGCCCATATTAGACATATCTTTGTTCTGGGAGATGTTCTAAATGTTCTAATGCTAATCACATTAGCTCAACCGTCCCGCGGGTCCTTTAGAGGATGTTAAATATGACTAGAAAAAGTCACGTGTCTTCTAACACACAGTCTGTTTACAAAATAATAAATTAAAACCTTTGGAATTCTGTTTGTC
>NC_034198.2:40344738-40347238 GCF_002021735.2 Oncorhynchus kisutch | reverse complement strand
GTGGTTTGACATAAATATGTGCTATGTTTTCGCCGGAAAACATTTTAGAAATCTGACTTGGTGGCTAGATGAACAAGGTGTTTATCTTTCATTTGAGCTATTGGACTTGTTAATGTGTGGAGGTTAAATATTTCTAAGAATATTTTTTGCGTTCTGTGTGCTACTGTGTCAGTTGAGCAGTGGGCGGAGGTGCCCTAGCGGGACGTGTGGTGCCAAGTAGTTTTAATTAATGTACACGATTTTCAAATGCAAATGATTTGAAGTGATATGAAAAAAAAATTAAAATCAGTCAACGCCTCCGCATGATAAATGACTGGGACTGGGAGGTTTTCTCTTCTTCTTCTCTGGATCTCTCCGTTTCTCTCTCCGTTTACTCCTACACTCCATTATCTGCTCTTCTATGTCTTCATTTCCAACACGCCGTTATCTCTGGTGACACACTGTGTACTGATTCTGGCAGGCGTTTGTGTGTGTGTGTGTGTGTGTGTGTGTGTCCCACTCCGTCTGTGTATTTATACTATCATGTACTACAGCACTTAGTGTCAACATAACTCAGCTGACATTGACCATGAACTGATCCCATAAAAACTAATGGGACACACACCCTAACTGTAATTCTAATTATTAGTATTCATCTGTCTGTTTCTCTCTTTATTTTTTTTATCCATTCTCTCTCTCTCTCGCTTGTTACTCTTCATCTCCCACTCCCCTCTCTCTCCACCTCTTTCTGCTCTCGCTCTCCTCCCCTTCTCTCTCTCTCTTCCTCTACCTCACTCTCTCTTATTCTACCTTACTGCTTTTCTCATCTCCATCTATGCTTCACAGACACTTCCTCCCTCACTCTCTTCTTCTCTGTCCCTCCCGATCTCTTCTCTCTTTCTCTCTCTCTTTCTAAGTGTCAGTGGCCATAGTTATCTCCAGTGAAGTGTCAGTGGCCATAGTTATCTCCAGTGAAGGGTCAGTGGCCATAGTTATCTCCAGTGCAGCGTCAGTGGCCATAGTTATCTCCAGTGCAGCGTCAGTGGCCATAGTTATCTCCAGTGCAGCGTCAGTGGCCATAGTTATCTCCAGTGAAGTGTCAGTGGCCATAGTTATCTCCAGTGAAGTGTCAGTGGCCATAGTTATCTCCAGTGAAGCGTCAGTGGCCATATTTATCTCCAGTGAAGTGTCAGTGGCCATAGTTATCTCCAGTGAAGCGTCAGTGCCTGGTGGCTAGGGGACCACTGTAGCTCATTGTTATCAGTCCAAAATGCAGTCCCCTATGAGTCCCATAACAGTCCCCTATGAGTCCCATAACAGTCCCCTAGCAGACCCATAACAGTCCCCTAGCAGACCCATAACAGTCCCCTAGCAGACCCATAACAGTCCCCTAGCAGACCCATAACAGTCCCCTAGCAGACCCATAACAGTCCCCTAGCAGACCCATACCAGTCCTCTAGCAGACCCATAACAGTCCCCTAGCAGACCCATAACAGTCCTCTAACAGTCCTCTAGCAGTCTGTTGTGACCTCTATCAGACCCATACCAGTCCTCTATCAGACCCATACAGGTCCCCTATCAGAACCATAACAGACCCATAACAGTCCCCTATCAGACCCATAACAGTCGTCTAGCAGACCCATACCAGTCCTCTAGCAGACCCATAACAGTCCTCTAGCAGACCCATAACAGTCCTCTAGCAGACCCATAACAGTCCTCTAGCAGACCCATACCAGTCCTCTAGCAGACCCATAACAGTCCTCTATCAGACCCATACCAGTCCTCTATCAGACCCATACCAGTCCTCTATCAGACCCATACCAGTCCTCTATCAGACCCATACCAGTCCTCTATCAGACCCATACCAGATCTCTAT
The DNA here is from genome assembly GCF_002021735.2 of Oncorhynchus kisutch. Taxonomy (NCBI): domain Eukaryota; kingdom Metazoa; phylum Chordata; class Actinopteri; order Salmoniformes; family Salmonidae; genus Oncorhynchus; species Oncorhynchus kisutch. Next base: position 40,345,383 of record NC_034198.2, on the reverse strand, counting down.
CAGACCCATACCAGACCTCTATCAGACCCATACCAGTCCTCTATCAGACCCATACCAGTCCTCTATCAGACCCATAACAGTCTGTTGTGACCTCTAGCAGACCCATACCAGTCCCCTATCAGACCCATACCAGCCTGGCTCCTCCCTCTATCAGACCCATACCAGCCTGGCTCCTCCCCCTATCAGACCCATACCAGCCTGGCTCCTCCCCCTATCAGACCCATACCAGCCTGGCTCCTCCCCCTATCAGACCCATACCAGCCTGGCTCCTCCCCATATCAGACCCATACCAGCCTGGCTCCTCCCCCTATCAGACCCATACCAGCCTGGCTCCTCCCCCTATCAGACCCATACCAGCCAGGCTCCTCCCCCTATCAGACCCATACCCGCCTGGCTCCTCCCCCTATCAGACCCATACCAGCCTGGCTCCTCCCCCTATCAGACCCATACCAGCCTGGCTCCTCCCCCTATCAGACCCATACCAGCCTGGCTCCTCCCCCTATCAGACCCATACCAGCCTGGCTCCTCCCCCTATCAGACCCATACCAGCCTGGCTCCTCCCCCTATCAGACCCATACCAGCCTGGCTCCTCCCCATATCAGACCCATACCAGCCTGGCTCCTCCCCCTATCAGACCCATACCAG
>NC_034198.2:40264738-40339738 GCF_002021735.2 Oncorhynchus kisutch | reverse complement strand
CTGTGTGTTCCAGGTTTCTTTTTACAGTCTATGGCTCGAGGAACACTTGATTTGCTCTCCGGGTAGGCAGAGTTCTAGCTTCAGAAATATGAAACGGTTCAACATCGGAACACTTTGTCTTCCTGGCGCTAGAGCTGCTCAATCAAATGCACCTGTCGCCAACAGCACAAAACACGCTTAAAAAATAATATTAATATACATTTACAAATAATAGGAACGTAAAGGTTTGTTATTGGGTTTTACAGAAATATTTGGTGATCTACAGGGAATGCCTTGGACATCAACCAGTTGGTGACCACTGGTGTAAATTGTCCACACTGACTTCCACTATACACAAACACCTACTTTTACTATTCAAAAAGTTGTACTAAAAAATGTACACTTCTGTAGTGTGCTTGACTAGGCTGATCTTATCAAATGTATTTATGTAGCCCTTCGTACATCAGCTGATATCTCAAAGTGCTGTACAGAAACCCAGCCTAAAACCCCAAACAGCAAGCAATGCAGGTGTAGAAGCACGGTGGCTAGGAAAAACTCCCTAGAAAGGCCAATACCTAGGAAGAAACCTAGAGAGGAACCAGGCTATGAGGGGTGGCCAGTCCTCTTCTGGCTGTGCCGGGTGGAGATTATAACAGAACATGGCCATGATGTTCAAATGTTCATAAATGACCAGCATGGTCAAATAATAATAATCACAGTGAACAGGTCAGGATTCCATAGCTGCAGGCAGAACAGTTGAAACTGGAGCAGCAGCACGGCCAGGTGGACTGGGGATAGCAAGGAGTCATCATGTCAGGTTGTCCTGAGGCATGGTCCCACAGCTCAAGTCCTCCGAGAGAGAGAAAGAAAGAGAGAAAGAAAGAATTAGAGAGAGCATTCTTCAATTCACACAGGACACTGGATAAGACAGGAGAAATACTCCAGATATAACAGATTACTACCCCCCCGAAACATAAACTACTTCAGCTTAAATACTGGAGGCTGACAGGAGGGCTCAGGAGACACTGTGGCCCCATTCGATGATACCCCCGGACAGGGCCAAACAGGAAGGATATAACCCCACCCACTTTGCCAAAGCACAGCCCCCACACCACTAGGGGAATATCTTCAACCACCAACTTACCATCCTGAGACAAGGCCTAGTATAGCCCACAAAGATCTCCGCCACGACACAACCCAAGGGGGGCGCCAACCCAGACAGGAAGACCACGTCAGTGACTCAACCAACTCAAGTGACGCACCCCTCCTAGGGACGGCATGGAAGAGCAACAGTAAGCCAGTGACTCAGCCCCTGTAATAGGGTTAGAGGCAGAGAATCCCAGTGGAGAGAGGGGAACCGGCCAGGCAGAGACAGCAAGGGCGGTTCGTTTCTCCAGAGCCTTTCTGTTCACCTTCCCATTCCTGGGCCAGACGACACTCAATCATATGACCCACTGAAGAGATGAGTCTTCAATAAATACTTAAAGGTTGAGACCGAGTCTGCGTCTCTCCCATGGGTAGGCAGACCATTCCATAAAAATGGAGCTCTATAGGAGAAAGCCCTGCCTCCAGCTGTTTGCGTAGAAATTCTAGGGACAATTAGGAGGCCTGCGTCTTGTGACCGTAGCGTACGTGTAGGTATGTACGGCAGGACCAAATCAGAGAGATAGGTAGGAGCAAGTGTGACCGTAGCGTACGTATAGGTATGTACGGCAGGACCAAATCAGAGAGATAGGTAGGAGCAAGTGTGACCGTAGCGTACGTATAGGTATGTACGGCAGGACCAAATCAGAGAGATAGGTAGGAGCAAGTGTGACCGTAAGCGTACGTATAGGTATGTACGGCAGGACCAAATCAGAGAGATAGGTAGGAGCAAGTGTGACCGTAGCGTACGTATAGGTATGTACGGCAGGACCAAATCAGAGAGATAGGTAGGAGCAAGTGTGACCGTAGCGTACGTATAGGTATGTACGGCAGGACCAAATCAGAGAGATAGGTAGGAGCAAGTGTGACCGTAGCGTACGTATAGGTATGTACGGCAGGACCAAATCAGAGAGATAGGTAGGAGCAAGTGTGACCGTAGCGTACGTATAGGTATGTACGGCAGGACCAAATCAGAGAGATAGGTAGGAGCAAGTGTGACCGTAGCGTACGTATAGGTATGTACGGCAGGACCAAATCAGAGAGATAGGTAGGAGCAAGTGTGACCGTAGCGTACGTATAGGTATGTACGGCAGGACCAAATCAGAGAGATAGGTAGGAGCAAGTGTGACCGTAGCGTACGTATAGGTATGTACGGCAGGACCAAATCAGAGAGATAGGTAGGAGCAAGTGTGACCGTAGCGTACGTATAGGTATGTACGGCAGGACCAAATCAGAGAGATAGGTAGGAGCAAGTGTGACCGTAAGCGTACGTATAGGTATGTACGGCAGGACCAAATCAGAGAGATAGGTAGGAGCAAGTGTGACCGTAGCGTACGTATAGGTATGTACGGCAGGACCAAATCAGAGAGATAGGTAGGAGCAAGTGTGACCGTAGCGTACGTATAGGTATGTACGGCAGGACCAAATCAGAGAGATAGGTAGGAGCAAGTGTGACCGTAGCGTACGTATAGGTATGTACGGCAGGACCAAATCAGAGAGATAGGTAGGAGCAAGTGTGACCGTAGCGTACGTATAGGTATGTACGGCAGGACCAAATCAGAGAGAGCCCATGTAAGTTTGAATAAGTTTGTGATTGCATAGGGAGTCCAAATTGCTTCTCTAGGCTGGTTAGACTACAGTACTTCACTATTAGTAGGCTGGCTAGACTACAGTACTTCTCTAGGCTGGTTAGACTACAGTACTTCACTATTAGTAGGCTGGCTAGACTACAGTACTTCTCTAGGCTGGTTAGACTACAGTACTTCACTATTAGTAGGCTGGCTAGACTACAGTACTTATCTAGGCTGGTTAGACTACAGTACTTCACTATTAGTAGGCTGGCTAGACTACAGTACTTCTCTAGGCTGGTTAGACTACAGTACTTCTCTAGGCTGGTTAGACTACAGTACTTCACTATTAGTAGGCTGGCTAGACTACAGTACTTCTCTAGGCTGGCTAGACTACAGTACTTCTCTAGGCTGGTTAGACTACAGTACTTCTCTAGGCTGGTTAGACTACAGTACTTCTCTAGGCTGGTTAGACTACAGTACTTCTCTAGGCTGGTTAGACTACAGTACTTCTCTAGGCTGGTTAGACTACAGTACTTCTCTAGGCTGGTTAGACTACAGTACTTCTCTAGGCTGGTTAGACTACAGTACTTCTCTAGGCTGGCTAGACTACAGTACTTCTCTAGGCTGGCTAGACTACAGTACTTCTCTAGGCTGGCTAGACTACAGTACTTCTCTAGGCTGGTTAGACTACAGTACTTCTCTAGGCTGGCTAGACTACAGTACTTCTCTATTAGTAGGCTGGCTAGACTACAGTACTTCTCTAGGCTGGTTAGACTACAGTACTTCTCTAGGCTGGCTAGACTACAGTACTTCTCTAGGCTGGCTAGACTACAGTACTTCTCTAGCTGGCTAGACTACAGTACTTCTCTAGGCTGGTTAGACTACAGTACTTCTTTAGGCTGGCTAGACTACAGTACTTCTCTAGGCTGGCTAGACTACAGTACTTCTCTAGGCTGGCTAGACTACAGTACTTCTTTAGGCTGGCTAGACTACAGTACTTCTCTAGGCTGGCTAGACTACAGTACTTCTCTAGGCTGGCTAGACTACAGTACTTCTCTAGGCTGGCTAGACTACAGTACTTCTCTAGGCTGGCTAGACTACAGTACTTCTCTAGGCTGGCTAGACTACAGTACTTCTCTAGGCTGCCTAGACTACAGTACTTCTCTAGGCTGGCTAGACTACAGTACTTCTCTAGGCTGGCTAGACAACAGTACTTGTCTAGGCTGGTTAGACTACAGTACTTCTCTAGGCTGGCTAGACAACAGTACTTCTCTAGGCTGGCTAGACAACAGTACTTCTCTTGGCTGGCTAGACTACAGTACTTCACTATTAGTAGGCTGGCTAGACTACAGTACTTCACTATTAGTAGGCTGGTTAGACTACAGTACTTCTCTAGGCTGGCTAGACTACAGTACTTCTCTAGGCTGGCTAGACTACAGTACTTCACTACTAGTAGGCTGGTTAGACTACAGTACTTCTCGAGGATCGCTAGACTACAGTACTTCTCGAGGCTCGCTAGACTACAGTACTTCACTATTAGTAGGCTGGCTAGACTACAGTACTTCTCTATCAGTAGGCTGGTTAGACTACAGTACTTCTCTAGGCTGGTTAGACTACAGTACTTCTCTAGGCTGGCTAGACTACAGTACTTCACTATTAGTAGGCTGGTTAGACTACAGTACTTCTCTAGGCTGGCTAGAATACAGTACTTCACTATTAGTAGGCTGGTTAGACTACAGTACTTCTCTAGGCTGGCTAGACTACAGTACTTCTCTATTAGTAGGCTGGTTAGACTACAGTACTTCTCTAGGCTGGCTAGACTACAGTACTTCACTATTAGTAGGCTGGTTAGACTACAGTACTTCTCGAGGCTCGCTAGACTACAGTACTTCTCTATTAGTAGGCTGGCTAGACTACAGTACTTCTCTAGGCTGGCTAGACTACAGTACTTCTCTAGGCTGGTTAGACTACAGTACTTCTCTAGGCTGGCTAGACTACAGTACTTCTCTAGGCTGGCTAGACTACAGTACTTCTCTAGGCTGGTTAGACTACAGTACTTCTCTAGGCTGGTTAGACTACAGTACTTCACTATTAGTAGGCTGGCTAGACTACAGTACTTCTCTAGGCTGGCTAGACTACAGTACTTCTCTAGGCTGGTTAGACTACAGTACATCTCTAGGCTGGCTAGACTACAGTACTTCTCTAGGCTGGCTAGACTACAGTACTTCTCTAGGCTGGCTAGAGTACAGTACTTCTCTAGGCTGGCTAGACTACAGTACCTCATTATCTCTAGTCTGGCTAGACTACAGTGCCTCATTATCTCTAGTCTGTCTAGACAGCCTTGTAAGTCCTTGACTTGAACCACATAGACAATTGCTCTCAGTTAGCCTCCACTCCATTAGAATATGATTTTCTGGCTGGACCAGAGCGTAGGAGGTGTGGGATGGGACGTCCGCTGTGTGTATGTGTGTGTGTGTGTGTGTGTGTGTGTGTGTGCGTGTGACTGCCATTGCTGTAGGGGACAAACTACCTCCTCCCTCAGTCTTTCAATAGTTCCGTTTTTTAACCAGTTTTTTTAAGACAACATCAGGCCCCACTCCCTCTGTCTTCCTAGACAACATCCAGCCCCACTCCCTCTGTCTTCCTAGACAACATCCAGCCCCCCTCCCTCTGTCTTCCTAGACAACATCCAGCCCCACTCCCTCTCTCTTCCTAGATAACATCAGGCCCCACTCCCTCTGTCTTCCTAGACCCTATCAGGCCCCACTCCCTCTGTCTTCCTAGACAACATCCAGCCCACTCCCTCTGTCTTCCTAGACATCATCAGGCCCCACTCCCTCTGTCTTCCTAGACAACATCCAGCCCCAATCCCTCTGTCTTCCTGGACAACATCAGGCCCCACTCCATCTGTCTTCCTAGACAACATCAGGCCCCACTCCCTCTGTCTTCCTTGACAACATCCAGCCCCAATACCTCTGTCTTCCTGGACAACATCAGGCCCCACTCCCTCTCTCTTCCTAGATGACATCCAGCCCCACTCCCTCTCTCTTCCTAGACAACATCCAGCCCCACTCCCTCTGTCTTCCTGGACAGCATCAGGCCCCACTCCCTCTCTCTTCCAAGACAACATCAGGCCCCACTCCCTCTGTCTTCCTAGACAACATCCAGCCCCACTCCCTCTGTCTTCCTGGACAACATCAGGCCCCACTCCCTCTCTCTTCCTAGATAACATCCGGCCCCACTCCCTCTGTCTTCCTAGACAACATCAGGCCCCACTCACTCTGTCTTCCTAGACAACATCAGGCCCCACTCCCTCTGTCTTCCTGGACAACATCAGGCCCCACGCCCTCTGTCTTCCTAGATGACATCCAGCCCCACTCCCTCTGTCTTCCTAGATGACATCCAGCCCCACTCCCTCTGTCTTCCTAGATGACATCCAGCCCCACTCCGTCTCTCTTCCTAGATGTTATCCAGCCCCAATCTCTCTGTCTTCCTAGATAACATCCAGCCCCACTTCCTCTCTCTTCCTAGATGACATCCAGCCCCACTCCCTCTCTCTTCCTAGATAACATCCAGCCCCACTCCCTCTATCTTCCTGGACAACATCAGGCCCCACTCCCTCTCTCTTCCTAGACAACATCAGGCCCCACTCCCTCTCTCTTCCTAGACAACATCAGGCCCCACTCCCTCTTTCATCCTAGATAACATCAAGCCCCACTCCCTCTCTGTTCCTAGATTACATCCAGCCCCACTCCCTCTCTCTTCCTAGAAAATATCAGGCCCCACTCCCTCTCTCTTCCTAGACAACATCCAGCCCCACTCCCTCTCTCTTCCTAGACAACATCCAGCCCCACTCCCTCTGTCTTCCTAGACAACATCCAGCCCCCCTCCCTCTGTCTTCCTAGACATCATCAGGCCCCACTCCCTCTGTCTTCCTAGACAACATCCAGCCCCAATCCCGCTGTCTTCCTGGACAACATCAGGCCCCACTCCATCTGTCTTCCTAGACAACATCCAGCCCCACTCCCTCTGTCTTCCTGGACAACATCAGGCCCCACTCCCTCTCTCTTCCTAGATAACATCCGGCCCCACTCCCTCTGTCTTCCTAGACAACATCAGGCCCCACTCACTCTGTCTTCCTAGACAACATCAGGCCCCACTCCCTCTGTCTTCCTGGACAACATCAGGCCCCACGCCCTCTGTCTTCCTAGACAACATCAGGCCCCACTCCCTCTGTCTTCCTAGATGACATCCAGCCCCACTCCCTCTGTCTTCCTAGATGACATCCAGCCCCACTCCCTCTGTCTTCCTAGATGACATCCAGCCCCACTCCGTCTCTCTTCCTAGATGTTATCCAGCCCCAATCTCTCTGTCTTCCTAGATAACATCCAGCCCCACTTCCTCTCTCTTCCTAGATGACATCCAGCCCCACTCCCTCTCTCTTCCTAGATAACATCCAGCCCCACTCCCTCTATCTTCCTGGACAACATCAGGCCCCACTCCCTCTCTCTTCCTAGACAACATCAGGCCCCACTCCCTCTCTCTTCCTAGACAACATCAGGCCCCACTCCCTCTTTCATCCTAGATAACATCAAGCCCCACTCCCTCTCTGTTCCTAGATTACATCCAGCCCCACTCCCTCTCTCTTCCTAGAAAATATCAGGCCCCACTCCCTCTCTCTTCCTAGACAACATCCAGCCCCACTCCCCTCTCTCTTCCTAGACAAATCCAGCCCCACTCCCTCTGTCTTCCTAGACAACATCCAGCCCCCCTCCCTCTGTCTTCCTAGACATCATCAGGCCCCACTCCCTCTGTCTTCCTAGACAACATCCAGCCCCAATCCCTCTGTCTTCCTGGACAACATCAGGCCCCACTCCATCTGTCTTCCTAGACAACATCAGGCCCCACTCCCTCTGTCTTCCTTGACAACATCCAGCCCCAATACCTCTGTCTTCCTGGACAACATCAGGCCCCACTCCCTCTCTCTTCCTAGATGACATCCAGCCCCACTCCCTCTCTCTTCCTAGACAACATCCAGCCCCACTCCCTCTGTCTTCCTGGACAGCATCAGGCCCCACTCCCTCTCTCTTCCAAGACAACATCAGGCCCCACTCCCTCTGTCTTCCTAGACAACATCCAGCCCCACTCCCTCTCTCTTCCTAGACAACATCCAGCCCCACTCCCTCTCTCTTCCTAGACGACATCCAGCCCCACTCGGTGTCCTTTAGAGTTCGATAAGTGTTTTTCCTCATCAGCCTTCCTCAGCCTAGAAAAGCCTCACTAATGGGTTCACCTGGCAGCATTACATCGTTCCGTCCCTCTCTCCTTCTCTCCGTTCCAGCTCAGCCCTCACCCTGCTCCCTCTTTAGTTGGTAGTCAAACATTCCTCCCTCAACTCAATTCAATTCAATACAATTCAAGGGGATTTATTGGCATGGGATTCATGTGTTAACATTGCCAAAGCAAGTGAGGTAGATAATATACAAAAGTGAAATAAACAAAAATTAACAGTAAACATTACACATACAGAAGTTTCAAAGCAAATAAAGACATTACAAATTCTCTCTCTCTCTCTCTCTCTCTCTCTCTCTCTCTCTCTCTCTCTCTCTCTCTCTCTCTCTCTCTCTCTCTCTCTCTCTCTCTCTCTCTCTCTCTCTCTCTCTCTCTCTCTCTCTCTCTCTCTCTCTCTCTCGCTCTCTCTCTCTCTCTCTCTCTCTCTCTCTCTCTCTCTCTCTCTCTCTCTCTCTCTCTCTCTCTCTCTCTCTCTCTCTCTCGCTCTCTCGCTCTCTCTCTCGCTCTCTCTCTCTCTCTCTCTCTCTCTCTCTCTCTCGTATGCAAACGTCCCACCCCCCTGGTCACTCTGCTCTCTCTCTAGCTCTCTTCCTCCATCCCTCCCTCTCTCTCTCTCTTCCTTCATCCCAGTCAGAGCCACCTCTCTCTGCTCTCTCACCTCTCAGTTATTCAGTCTCTCCACTTCTATGCAAATAGTGTCCTATTTAGGTTAATCTATCTGCTAGTTCTGTGTTGTGATAGGTGGGGCTCTGTGGGCCAGGGAGACTGGTTGGCTATGACATATGGTGTGGCGTAGTGTGGTGCTCCTGCTATTGTCACCATCCCTTATCTTCTAGTAGGGGAAGGCTCCATCACATAGACTCACACACACACACACACACACACACACACACACACACACACACACGCACACACACACACACACACACACGCACACACACACGGAAACATGGATGCACACATGGAAACACACACACACACACACACACCACGCATGTATACACACACTGAGAGACCTTAACTATAAGGGGCTGATCTATCGAGCCCTTCTGCACCCTTCACAAGTGGTATCACTCTCCTGCTAGTTCCTTAGCAACCGCCGCAAGCACTTCTCTCTCTCTCTCGCTCTTTCACCCCCCCCCCCCTCTCTCTCTTTCACTGTGTCGGTTCAGTGTTGCTAAGGTACAGAGATTATGTCTGGAAGAACTACAGACAGGTGCCAGAACTACAGACAGGTGCTGATCTTCCCAAGGAGTTACAGGCCACAAAACAGAACTACAGACAGGTGCTGATCTCCCCAATGAGTTACAGGCCACAAAACAGAACTACAGACAGGTGCTCATCTCCCCAATGAGTTACAGGCCACAAAACAGAACTACAGACAGGTGCTGATCTCCCCAATGAGTTACAGGCCACAACAGAGAACTACAGACAGGTGCTGATCTCCCCAATGAGTTACATGCCACAAAACAGAACTACAGACAGGTGCTGATCTCCCCAATGAGTTACAGGCCACAAAACAGAACTACAGACAGGTGCTGATCTCCCCAATGAGTTACAGGCCACAACAGAGAACTACAGACAGGTGCTGATCTCCCCAATGAGTTACAGGCCACAAAACAGAACTACAGACAGGTGCTGATCTCCCCAATGAGTTACAGGCCACAAAACAGAACTACAGACAGGTGCTGATCACAAAACAGAGCGATCAATCAGAGAAAAATCTAAAATAGTAGCTGTCATTTAGAAAGCAGATCAATGTTGAGGGAAACAGTACACACACCATTTCATCTTTCATCTTTCAGGACACAGTAGTACACAGTCCACCCACATCTTTCAGGTCTCAGGACACAGTAGTACACAGTCCACCCACATCTTTCAGGTCTCAGGACACAGTAGTACACAGTCCACCCACATCTTTCAGGTCTCAGGACACAGTATATACTGTAGTACCGTCCCTCAGCTGTGTGTGTGTGTGTTGGTGAAGTCAGAGGGTGAATGACAGGCAATAAGGCCTGGAGGGCTGAGGGCTGAGGGCTGAGGGCTGAGGCCTGAGGGCTGAGGGCTGAGGGCTGAGGGCTGAGGGCTGAGGCTAGAAAGTTGCAGGTTAATGAAGAGTCATACAACACCCTGCAGGCAGGAAGGAAGTAGGAAGGTGAGCTGCTGATTTTACCTTCCCCTCCATGCTGCCACTATGACCACGTTAAAGGATTTATATCCCAGGTCATTGGTGGGCAACGCCAGCTACCAGGGACTACAGATGAAATGACCTACGTAGCTAAATCAGATGTAATGGCATGTTGTACATGGTCCCTGACAAATTAACACATAACTAATACCTCTGCAATGTATGATGCCTACTGCAGGAGAGGTGGGGGAGGAGAGAGGAGGAGGAGAGAGGAGGAGGAGAGGCCTAGAGGAGGAGAGGCCTGCAGGAGAGAGGGAGGAAGAGAGAGGGAGGAGAAGAGAGGGAGAAGAGGAGGCCTGCAGGAGAGAGGGAGAGGAGAGGCTGCAGGAGAGAGGGAGGAGGAGAGGCCTGCAGGAGAGAGGGAGGAGGAGAGGCCTACAGGAGAGAGGAGGAGGGAGGAGAGACCTGCAGGAGAGAGGAGGAGGAGGAGAGACCTGCAGGAGAGAGGAGGCGGAGGAGAGACCTATACAGGAAGAGAGGAGGAGGAGAGACCTACAGGAGAGAGGAGGAGGAGAGACCTACAGGAGAGAGGAGGAGGAGGAGAGACCTACAGGAGAGAGGAGGAAGACTTACAGGAGAGAGGAGGAGGAGAGGAGACCTACAGGAGAGAGGAGGAGGAGAGACCTACAGGAGAGGAGGAGGAGGAGAGACCTACAGGAGAGGAGGAGGAGGAGGAGAGACCTACAGGAGAGAGGAGGAGGAGAGAGACCTACAGGAGAGAGGTAGGAGGATGAGAGACCTACAAGAGAGAGGTAGGAAGAGGAGAGACCTACCGGAGAGAGGAGGAGGAGGGACATACAGAGAGAGGAGGAGAGACCTACAGGAGAGAGGAGGAGGAGAGACCTACAGGAGAGAGGAGGAGGAGAGACCTACAGGAGAGAGGAGGAGGTAGAGACCTCACAGGAGAGAGGTAGGAGGAGAGACCTACAGGGAGAGAGAGGAGGAGAGCCCTACAGGAGAGAGGAGGAGGAGGAGAGACCTACAGGAGAGAGGAGGAGAGACTTACAGGAGAGAGGAGGAGGAGAAGACCTACAGGAGAGGAGGAGGAGGAGAGACCTACAGGAGAGAGGAGGAGGAGGAGAGACCTACAGGAGAGAGGGAGGAGGAGGAGAGACCTACAGGAGAGAGGTAGGAGGATGAGAGACCTACAGGAGAGAGGTAGGAAGAGGAGAGACCTACCGGAGAGAGGAGGAGGAGGGACCTACAGGAGAGAGGAGGAGAGACCTGCAGGAGAGAGGAGGAGGAGGAGAGACTACAGGAGAGAGGAGGCGGAGGAGAGACCTACAGGAGAGAGGAGGAGGAGGAGAGACCTACAGGAGAGAGGAGGAGGAGAGACCTACAGGAGAGAGGAGGAGGAGGAGAGACCTACAGGAGAGAGGTAGGAGAGGAAGAGACCTACAGGAGAGAGGAGGAGGAGGAGGAGAGACCTACAGGAAGAGAGGAGGAGAGACTTACAGGAGAGGAGGAGGAGAGACTTTACAGGAGAGAGGAGGAGGCGAGACCTACAGGAGAGGAGGAGGAGAGAGAGACCTACAGGAGTGAGAGGAGGAGGAGGACGAGACCTACAGGAGAGAGGAGGAGGAGGAGAGACCTACAGGAGAGAGGTAGGAGGATGAGAGACCTACAGGAGAGAGGTAGGAAGAGGAGGAGACCTACGGAGGAGAGAGGAGGAGGAGGGACCTACAGGAGAGAGGAGGAGAGACCTACAGGAGAGAGGAGGAGGAGAGACCTACAGGAGAGAGGTAGGAGGAGAGACCCTACAGGAGAGAGGAGGAGGAGAGACCTACAGGAGAGAGGAGGAGGAGGAGAGACCTACAGGAGAGAGGAGTAGAGACTTACAGGAGAGAGGAGGAGGACGAGAGACTACAGGAGAGGAGGAGGAGGAGAGACCTACAGGAGAGAGAGGGGAGGGAGGAGGAGAGAGGAGGAGGAGGAAGAGAGGAGAGGAGGGAGGAGAGGAGGAGGGAGAGACCTACAGGAGAGAGAGGTAGGAGGATGAGAGAGAGACCTACAGGAGAGAGGTAGGAAGAGGAGAGACTACCGGAGAGAGAGAGGAGGAGGAGGGACCTACAGGAGAGAGGAGGAGAGACCTACAGGAGAGAGGAGGAGGAGGAGAGACCTACAGGAGAGAGGAGGAGAGACCTACAGGAGAGGAGGAGGAGGAGAGACCTACAGGAGAGAGAGAGGAGGAGAGACCTACAGGAGGAGAGAGGAGGAGGAGGAGAGACCTACAGGAGAGAGGAGGAGGAGAGACCTACAGGAGAGAGAGGAGGAGGAGAGACCTACAGGAGAGAGAAGGAGGAGGAGAGACCTACAGGAGAGAGAGGAGGGGAGGAGAGACCTACAGGGAGAGAGATAGGAGGAGAGACCTACAGGAGAGAGGAGGAGAGACCTACAGGAGAGAGGAGGAGGAGGAGAGACCTACAGGAGAGAGGAGGAGGAGGAGAGACCTACAGGAGAGAGGAGGAGGAGGAGAGACCTACAGGGGAGAGAGGGGGAGGAGGAGAGACCTACAGGAGAGAGAGGAGGAGGAGGGAGATCTACAGGAGAGAGGTAGGAGGATAGGAGAGAGTGAGAGACCTACAGGAGAGAGGTAGGAGGAGATACTACAGGAGAGAGGAGGAGGAGAGACCTACAGGAGAGAGGAGGGAGGAGGAGGAGAGACCTACAGGACGAAGAGGAGGAGGAGAGACCTACCGGAGAGAGGAGGAGGAGGGACCTACAGGAGAGAGGAGGAGAGACCTACAGGAGAGAGGAGGAGAGACCTACAGGAGAGAGGGAGGAGGAGAGACCTACAGGAGAGAGGAGGAGGAGGGGAGAGACCTACAGGAGAGAGGAGGAGGAGGAGAGACCTACAGGAGAGAGGAGAGGTAGGAGGAGGAGGAGGAGAGACCTACAGGAGAGAGAGAGGAGGAGAGACCTACAGGAGAGAGGAGCAGAGACCTACAGGAGAGAGGAGGAGGAGAGACTACAGGAGAGAGGAGGAGGAGAGACCTACAATGAGAGAGGAGAGGAGGAGGAGAGACCTACAGGAGAGAGGAGGAGAGACCTACAGGAGAGAGGAGGAGGAGACCTACAGGAGAGAGGAGGAGAGACCTACAGGAGAGAGGAGGAGGAGAGACCTACAGGAGAGAGGAGGAGGAGAGACCTACAGGAGAGAGGAGGAGGAGGGAGACCTACAGGAGAGAGGAGGAGGAGAGACCTACAATGAGAGAGGAGGAGGAGGAGAGATCTACAGGAGAGAGGAGGAGGAGGAGAGACCTACAGGAGAGAGGAGGAGGAGAGTCTGCTGAGGAGAGGAGGAGGAGGAGAGCCTACAGGAGAGGAGGAGGAGGAGGAGACCTACAGGAGAGAGGAGGAGGAGAGAGACCTACAGGAGAGAGGAGGAGGAGAGACCTACAGGAGAGAGGAGGAGAGGAGAGACCTACAGAGAGAAGAAGCGGAGGAGGAGAGACCTACAGGAGAGAGGAGGAGGAGAGACCTACAGGAGAGAGGTAGGAGGAGGAGGAGAGACTGAAGGGAGGAGAGACCTACAGGAGAGAGGAGCAGAGACCTACAGGAGAGAGGAGGAGGAGGAGGAGAGACCTACAGGAGAGAGGTAGGAGGAGGAGGAGGAGACCTACAGGAGAGAGGAGGAGGAGAGACCTACAGGAAGAGAGGAGGAGAGACCTACAGGAGAGAGGAGGAGAGACCTACAGGAGAGAGGAGGAGAGACCTACAGGAGAGAGGAGGAGAGACCTACAGGAGAGAGGAGGAGAACCTACAGGAGAGAGGAGGAGGAGAGACCACAGGAGAGAGGAGGAGGAGAGACCTACAGGAGAGAGGAGGAGGAGAGACCTACAATGAGAGAGGAGGAGGGAGGAGGAGAGATCTACAGGAGAGAGGAGGAGGAGAGACCTCAGGAGAGAGGAGGAGGAGCAGACCTGCAGGAGAGAGGAGGAGGAGAGACCTACAGGAGAGAGGAGGAGGAGAGGAGACCTACAGGAGAGAGGGAGGAGGAGAGACCTGCAGGAGAGAGGAGGGAGGAGACCTACAGGATGGATAGGGAGGAGGAGGAGAGACCTACAGGAGAGAGGAGGAGGAGAGACCTACAGGAGAGAGGAGGAGAGAGAGACCTACAGGAGAGAGGAGGAGGAGGAGAGACCTACAGGAAGAGAGGAGGAGGAGAGACCTACAGGAGAGAGGAGGAGGGAGGAGAGACCTACAGGAGAGAGGAGGAGGAGGAGAGACCTACAGGAGAGAGGAGGAGGAGGAGAGACCTACAGGAGAGAGGAGGAGGAGGATAGACCTACAGGAGAGAGGAGGAGGAATAGAGACCTACAGGAGAGGAGGTAGGAGGATGAGAGACCTACAGGAGAGAGGAGGATGGAGAGGACCTACCGGAGAGAGGAGGAGGAGGGACCTACAGGAGAGAGGGAGGAGATACCTACAGGAGAGAGGAGGAGGAGAGACCTACAGGAGAGAGGAGGAGGAGGAGAGACCTACAGGAGAGAGGAGGAGGAGAGACCTACAGGAGAGAGGTAGGAGGAGGAGAGGAGAGACCTACAGGAGAGAGGAGGAGAGACCTACAGGAGAGAGGAGCAGAGACCTACAGGAGAGAGGAGGAGGAGAGACCTACAGGAGAGAGGTAGGAGGAGGAGGAGGAGACCTACAGGAGAGAGGAGAGAGGAGAGACCTACAGGAGAGAGGAGGAGAGACCTTCAGGAGAGAGGAGGAGGAGGAGGAGAGACCTACAGGAGAGAGGAGGGGAGACCTACAGGAGAGAGGAGGAGAGACCTACAGGAGAGAGGAGGAGAGAGAGACCTACAGGAGAGAGGAGGAGGAGAGACCTACAGGAGAGAGGAGGAGGAGAGACCTACAGGAGAGAGGAGGGAGGAGAGACCTACAATGAGAGAGTAGGAGGAGGAGATATCTACAGGAGAGAGGAGGAGGAGAGACCTACAGGAGAGAGGAGGAGGAGAGACCTGCAGGAGAGAGGAGGAGAGACCAAACAGGAGAGAGGAGGAGGAGGAGAGACCTACAGGAGAGAGAGGAGGAGGGAGGAGAGACCTACAGGAGAGAGGAGGAGGAGGAGGACCCTACAGGAGAGAGGAGGAGGAGAGACCTGCAGGAGAGAGGAGGAGGAGGAGGAGAGAGACCTACAGGAGAGAGGAGGAGGAGGAGAGACCTACAGGAGAGAGGAGGAGGAGAGACCTACAGGAGAGAGGAGGAGGAGGAGAGACCTACAGGAGAGAGGTAGGAGGAGAGACCTACAGGAGAGAGGAGGAGGAGAGACCTACAGGAGAGAGGAGGAGGAGGAGAGACCTACAGGAGAGAGGAGGAGAGACTTACAGGAGAGAGGCGGAGGAGGAGACCTACAGGAGAGGAGGAGGAGAGACCTACAGGAGAGGAGGAGAGACCTACAGGACGAGAGGAGGAGGAGGAGAGACCTACAGGAGAGAGGAGGAGGAGGAGAGACCTACAGGAGAGAGGAGGAGGAGGAGAGACCTACAGGAGAGAGGTAGGAGGATGAGAGACCTACAGGAGAGAGGTAGGAAGAGGAGAGACCTACAGGAGAGGAGGAGGAGGAGAGACCCTACCAGAGAGGGAGGAGGAGGAGGGACCTACAGGAGAGAGGAGGGAGAGACCTACAGGAGAGAGGAGGAGGAGGAGAGACCTACAGGAGAGATGAGGAGATACCTACAGGAGAGAGGAGGAGGAGAGACCTACAGGAGAGAGGAGGAGGAGAAGAGACCTACAGGAGAGAGGAGGAGGAGAGACCTACAGGAGAGAGGAGGAGGAGAGACCTACAGGAGAGAGGAGGAGGAGAGACCTGCAGGAGAGAGGAGGAGGAGAGACCTACAGGAGAGAGGAGGAGGAGGAGGAGAGACCTACAGGAGAGAGAGGAGGAGAGACCTGCAGGAGAGAGGAGGAGGAGAGACCTACAGGAGATAGGAGGAGGAGGAGAGACCTACAGGAGAGAGGAGGAGGAGAGACCTACAGGAGAGAGGAGGAGGAGAGACCTACAGGAGAGAGGAGGAGGAGGAGAGGACCTACAGGAGAGAGGAGCGAGAGAGAACCTACAGGAGAGAGGAGGAGGAGGAGAGACCTACAGGAGAGAGGAGGAGGAGGAGAGACCTACAGGAGAGAGGAGGAGGAGGAGAGACCTACAGGAGAGAGGAGGAGGAGGATAGACCTACAGGAGAGAGGAGGAGGAATAGAGACCTACAGGAGAGAGGTAGGAGGATGAGAGACCTACAGGAGAGGAGGAGGAGGAGACCTACCGGAGATGAGGAGGAGGAGGGACCTACAGGAGAGAGGAGGAGATACCTACAGGAGAGAGGAGGAGGAGAGACCTACAGGAGAGGAGGAGGAGGAGGAGAGACCTACAGGAGAGAGGAGGAGGAGAGACCTACAGGAGAGAGGTAGGAGGAGGAGGAGAGACCGACAGGAGGCCTACAGGAGAGAGAGGAGAGACCTACAGGAGAGAGGAGCAGAGACCTTACAGGAGAGAGGAGGAGGAGAACCTACAGGAGAGAGGTAGGAGGAGGAGGAGAGAGAGACCTACAGGAGAGAGGAGGAGGAGAGACCTACAGGAGAGAGGAGGAGAGACCTTCAGGAGAGAGGAGGAGGAGGAGAGACCTACAGGAGAGAGGAGGGAGACCTACAGGAGAGAGGGAGGAGCAGACCTACAGGAGAGAGGAGGAGGAGAGACCTACAGGAGAGAGGAGGAGGAGAGACCTACAGGAGAGAGGAGGAGGAGAGACCTACAGGAGAGAGGAGGAGGAGAGACCTACAATGAGAGAGTAGGAGGAGGAGATATCTACAGGAGAGAGGAGGAGGAGAGACCTACAGGAGAGAGGAGGAGGAGAGACCTGCAGGAGAGAGGAGGAGAGACCAAACAGGAGAGAGGAGGAGGAGGGAGAGACCTACAGGAGAGAGGAGGCGAGGAGAGACCTACAGGAGAGAGGAGGAGGAGGAGAGACCTACAGGAGAGAGGAGGAGGAGAGACTGCAGGAGAGAGGAGGAGGAGGAGGAGAGACCTACAGGAGAGAGGAGGAGGAGGAGAGACCTACAGGAGAGAGGAGGAGGAGAGACCTACAGGAGAGAGGAGGAGGAGGGAGAGACCTACAGGAGAGAGGTAGGAGGAGAGACCTACAGGAGAGAGGAGGAGGAGAGACCTACAGGAGAGAGGAGGAGGAGGAGAGACCTACAGGAGAGAGGAGGAGAGACTTACAGGAGAGAGGAGGAGGAGAGACCTACAGGAGAGGAGGAGGGAGAGACCTACAGGAGAGGAGGGAGGAGAGACCTACAGGAGAGAGGAGGAGGAGGAGAGACCTACAGGAGAGAGGAGGAGGAGGAGAGACCTACAGGAGAGAGGAGGAGGGGAGAGACCTACAGGAGAGAGGTAGGAGGGATGAGAGACCTACAGGAGAGAGGTAGGAAGAGGAGAGACCTACAGGAGAGAGGAGGAGGAGAGACCTACCAGAGAGAGGAGGAGGAGGGACCTACAGGAGAGAGGAGGAGAGACCTACAGGAGAGAGGAGGAGGAGGAGAGACCTACAGGAGAGATGAGGAGATACCTACAGGAGAGAGGAGGAGGAGAGACTTACAGGAGAGAGGAGGAGGAGAGACCTACAGGAGAGGAGGAGGAGAGACCTACAGGAGAGAGGAGGAGGAGAGACCTACAGGAGAGAGGAGGAGGAGAGACCTACAGGAGAGAGGAGGAGGAGAGACCTACAGGAGAGAGGAGGAGGAGGAGAGACCTACAGGAGAGAGTAGGAGGAGGAGAGACCTACAGGAGAGAGTAGGAGGAGAGACCTACAGGAGAGAGGAGGAGGGAAGAGACCTACAGGAGAGAGGAGGAGGAGGAGAGACCTACAGGAGAGGAGGAGGAGGAGGAGCGACCTACAGGAGAGAGGAGGAGGAGGAGAGACCTACAGGAGAGAGGAGGAGGAGGATAGACCTACAGGAGAGAGGAGGAGGAGGAGAGACCCTACAGGAGAGAGGTAGGAGGATGAGAGACCTACAGGAGAGAGGTAGGAAGAGGGAGAGACCTACAGGAGAGAGAGGAGGAGGAGAGACCTACCGGAGAGAGAGGAGGAGGAGGGACCTACAGGAGAGAGGAGGAGAGACCTACAGGAGAGAGGAGGAGGAGAGACCTACAGGAGAGAGGAGGAGGAGGAGAGACCTACAGGAGAGAGGAGGAGGAGAGACCTACAGGAGAGAGGTAGGAGGAGGAGGAGAGACCTACAGGAGAGATGAGGAGGAGACCTACAGGAGAGAGGAGCAGAGACCTACAGGAGAGAGGAGGAGGAGAGACCTACAGGAGAGAGGTAGGAGGAGGAGGAGAGACCTACAGGAGGAGAGAGAGGGAGAGACCTTCAGGAGAGAGGAGGAGGAGGAGAGACCTACAGGAGAGAGGGGGGGAGACCTACAGGAGAGAGGAGGAGAGACCTACAGGAGAGAGGAGGAGGAGAGACCTACAGGAGAGAGGAGGAGGAGAGACCTACAGGAGAGAGGAGGAGGGAGAGACCTACAGGAGAGAGGAGGAGGAGAGACCTACAGGAGAGAGGAGGAGGAGAGACCTACAATGAGAGAGTAGGAGGAGGAGATATCTACAGGAGAGAGGAGGAGGAGAGACCTACAGGAGAGAGGAGGAGGAGAGACCTGCAGGAGAGAGGAGGAGGAGAGACCTACAGGAGAGAGGAGGAGAGACCAAACAGGAGAGAGGAGGAGGAGGAGAGACCTACAGGAGAGAGGAGGAGGAGGAGAGACCTACAGGAGAGAGAGGAGGAGGAGAGACCTGCAGGAGAGAGGAGGATGAGGAGGAGAGACCTACAGGAGAGAGGAGGAGGAGGAGAGACCTACAGGAGAGAGGAGGAGGAGAGACCTACAGGAGAGAGGAGGAGGAGAGACCTACAGGAGAGAGGAGGAGGAGGAGAGACCTACAGGAGAGAGGTAGGAGGAGAGACCTACAGGAGAGAGGAGGAGGAGAGACCTACAGGAGAGAGGAGGAGGAGGAGAGACCTACAGGAGAGAGGAGGAGAGAGACTTACAGGAGAGAGGAGGAGGAGAGACCTACAGGAGAGAGGAGGAGGAGGAGAGACCTACAGGAGAGAGGAGAAGGAGGAGAGACCTACAGGAGAGAGGAGGAGGAGAGACCTACAGGAGAGAGGAGGAGGAGGAGAGACCTACAGGAGAGAGGAGGAGGAGGAGAGACCTACAGGAGAGAGGAGGAGGAGGAGAGACCTACAGGAGATAGGTAGGAGGATGAGAGACCTACAGGAGAGAGTTAGGAAGAGGAGAGACCTACAGGAGAGAGGAGGAGGAGGAGGACCTACCGGAGAGAGGAGGAGGAGGGACCTACAGGAGAGAGGAGGAGAGACCTACAGGAGAGAGGAGGAGGAGAGACCTACAGGAGAGAGGAGGAGGAGAGACCTACAGGAGAGAGGAGGAGGAGAGACCTACAGGAGAGAGGAGGAGGAGGAGAGACCTACAGGAGAGATGAGGAGAGACCTACAGGAGAGAGGAGGAGGAGAGACTTACAGGAGAGAGGAGGAGGAGGAGACCTACAGGAGAGGAGGAGGAGAGACCTACAGGAGAGAGTAGGAGGAGGAGAGACCTACAGGAGAGAGGAGAAGGAGGAGAGACCTACAGGAGGAGAGGAGGAGGAGAGACCTACAGGAGAGAGGAGGAGGAGGAGGAGAGACCTACAGGAGAGAGGAGGAGGAGGAGAGACCTACAGGAGAGAGGAGGGAGGAGGAGAGACCTACAGGAGAGAGGGGGAGGAGGAGAGACCTACAGGAGAGAGGAGGAGAGACCTACAGGAGAGAGGAGGAGGAGGAGAAGCAGCAGCTATCCAACTGAAACTGACTGCATTGACCTTTGGTGTTCCTTCTACTAAGCCAGTCTCATGCTGAATGCATCAGGTGAGCCTGAACTAAAGTCACCGAGCTCTTGGAGGATCCAGAAGGCTTTGCTGTGGTTTGTAGTGAGCGTTTTGAAAAGTGCTTTTACTGTTTATTGAGATTGAAACTCGTTCTGAGGACAATAGGCTTTTGTTGTTGCGAACAAGTTTGAAAATGACTGTTTTAGTCTTTCTTCCTTCACCTCGGTTCTGTTTATTCACAGCTCTCCCCAGTGAGGAGAGAGAAGAGGAGGGCCCAGCCTCCTTCTCCTTATCTCTTCTGGGATTTCAACTGCTCTTCCAGGAGCTACCTCAGTAATGTCACTCTCTACCCCAACGCTAAGCAGATGCTTAAAGGATGCAGAAGGCATCAGACTGTGTACTTAAACCCTCTTGTTCTATGCATTTATATTTCACATCCACATCAACTACCACTGAGGTCACATCCTGTGTTGACCTCCAGTCCATCTTTTTTTTTACTGACATCGTTCTTTCTCTTTCACGGCCATTTATGTCAAGATTGTTGCAAAGAGGCCTCCCAAGTGGCGCAGTGGTCTAAGGCAGTGGTCTAAGGCAGTGGTCTAAGGCAGTGGTCTAATGCAGTGGTCTAAGGCAGTGGTCTAAGGCAGTGGTCTAAGGCAGTGGTCTAAGGCAGAGGTCTAAGGCACTGCACTGCAGTGCTAGCTGTGCCACTAGAGATCCTGCTTCGCGACTGGGAGACTCATTGGGGCGGCGCACAATTGGCCCAGCGTCGTCCGGGTTAGAGGAGGCTTTGGCCGGGCAGGATGTCCTTGTCCCATCGCGCTCTAGCGAATCCTGTGGCGGTGCCGGGCGCAATGCGGTGTTTCCTCCGACACATTGGTGCGGCAGACTTCCCGGGTTAAGCGAGCAGTGTGTCAAGAAGCAGTGCGGATTGGCTGGGTTGTTACGGAGGACGCATGGCTCTCGACCTTCGCGTCTCCCGAGTCCGTACGGGAGTTGCAGCGATGGGACAAGTAACTACCAATGGATATCACAAAATTGGGGAGAATGGGGTAAAAAAAATACACATACAAACAAATAACAACGTTGTTTCAAAGATTAAATACAGGTGAATGAGAGTAGAGTTGGTTTGTTTGTATACAGTGAATGTAGTGACTTGCCTTTGAAACGGTCCTTGTCAATCGCTGGATGGGAGACCGGATGCTGGTTGTTTCTGTAAAAGAGAATATGTTCTCAGTCCAATTTACCTGGTAAAATAAGGGTAAATTAAATTAGGTTTTCTCTGTGGGGCAATCAGTATGGGGGTATTTGCTGTTGGGGTGTGTAGACTCAAACCAAGTGGTATTTGAAGGGTTATTGTCTTAGAAACAGCCTAAATAGACAATGTTCTAGAATAAATAGACAACGTTCTAGAATAAATAGACAACGTTCTAGAATAAATAGACAACGTTCTAGAATAAATAGACAACGTTCTAGAATAAATAGACAACGTTCTAGAATAAATAGACAACGTTCTAGAATAATAGACAACGTTCTAGAATAAATAGACAACGTTCTAGAATAAATAGACAACGTTCTAGAATAAATAGACAACGTTCTAGAATAAATAGACAAAGTTCTAGAATTCCCATTCAAATATGAAGCAGGAGAGACGGAGGGAGAGGATACACAAACTTGCCATCTACAATAATAGTGACAATGATGGAGATGAAGGCCCCGCATTCACTAACAACAGATGTGGTTTACATAGACTTTGACGTAACGATACTGGCAGCAGTCTGCTTGCCATACTGTAGCATCTAGAGGAAATAGCCTACAGTACCTACCTGTTAAGTGGTGAAATAACCATTCTTAGGTCTCCTTAACATAGTAGCTAGAGGAAATAGACTATGGTGTTGTCAAGTTGTTGCCTGTAGTGAACGGTATACAGGGGTACTGCATTTACACTGAGTATGTAAAGAACTCCTTCCACAAAATATTTTTTTAACCTGTGTCCTCCCATTCATCTACACTGATTGAAGTGGATTTAACAGGTGACATCAATAAGGGATCATAGATTTCACCTGGATTCACCTGGTCAGTCTATGTGACGAAAGAACAGGGGTTCATAATGTTTTGTCCACTCAGTGTAAACACAAGGGCCCTGTTTTTCATGATGGATTGGCAGCGATCACTGCTCCACTCGCCCTCCTGCAAATCATTCTGGTGTTGTTCCCCATCCCGATCCTCCATAGGTTAAACAGAACAGGACCATGAGTCATACTGGTGCTGTTCCCCATCCCCATCCTCCATAGGTTAAACAGAACAGAACCATGAGTCATACTGGTGCTGTTCCCCATCCCCATCCTCCATAGGTTAAACAGAACAGGACCATGAGTCATACTGGTGCTGTTCCCCATCCCCATCCTCCATAGGTTAAACAGAACAGAACCATGAGTCATACTGGTGCTGTTCCCCTTCCCCATCCTCCATAGGTTAACAGAACAGAACCATGAGTCATACTGGTGCTGTTCCCCATCCCCATCCTCCATAGGTTAACAGAACAGAACCATGAGTCACTGGTGCTGTTCCCCTTCCCCATCCTCCATAGGTTAAACAGAACAGAACCATGAGTCATACTGGTGCTGTTCCCCATCCCCATCCTCCATAGGTTAAACAGAACAGAACCATGAGTCATACTGGTGCTGTTCCCCTTCCCCATCCTCCATAGGTTAAACAGAACAGAACCATGAGTCATACTGGTGCTGTTCCCCTTCCCCATCATCCATAGGTTAACAGAACAAGACCATGAGTCTTATTGGTGGACCACATTTTGTTACTTTATCACCTTATTCTAAAATGGATTAAAAACAAAACCTCAATCTTCACACATTCATCACAACAACATCATGACATCACAATACCCAATAATGACATCACAATACCCCATAATGACAAAGCAAAAATTGGTTTAGGCATTTTGGCAAATGTATTATTTAAAAGAAAGACTGAAATATCACATTTGCATAAGTTTTCAGACCCTCAGGACTTTGTTGAAGCACCTTTGGCGGTGATTACAGCCTTGAGTCTTCTTGGATATGACGCTACAAGCTTGGCACACTTGTATGTTGGGAGCTTCTCCCATGGTTATTTGCAGATCCTCTCAAGGTCTGTCAGGTTGGATGGGGAGCATCGCTGTGCAGCTATTTTCAGGTCTCCCCAGAGAAGTTAGATTGGGTTAACTTCTTGGATATAGGGGGCGCTATTTAAATTTTTGGATGAAAAACGTTCCCGTTTTAAACAAGATATTTTGTCACAAAAAGATGCTAGACTATGCATATAATTGACAGCTTTGGAAATAAAACACTCTGATGTTTCCAAAACTGCAAAGATATTGTCTGTGAGTGCCACAGAACTGATGTTACAGGCGAAACCCAGATAAAAGTCCAATCAGGAAGTGCCACATTTTTTTAAACCGCCTCATGCCAATGACTCCTTATATGGCTGTGAAGGAGCTAGGAGTCAGCTTACGTTTTCCACGTTTTCCCCAAGGTGTCTGCAGCATTGTGACATCTTTTTAGGCATTTCCATTGGAGAATGGCTGTAAGAGACCAGATAGGACGAGTGGACGCATGGTGTCTCACGGGGGAAACCTTGCGTAAAATACTGAGGTAGCCATTTTTCCAATCGTTTCTTATGAGAAACCAACTGCCTCCACGGATATATTATCGAATACATATGTTAAAAGCACCTTGAGGATGGATCCTAAACAACGTTTGCCGTGTTTCTGTCGATATTATGGAGCAAATTTTGAAAAAAGTTTGGCGTTATAGTTAAGTATTTTCGGTCGATTTCTCAGCCAAGCAGGATGAACAAACATGCCATTTTTCGCCTACAAAAATATTATTTTTGGAAAAAAGGAACATTTGCTATCTAACTGGGAGTCTCCTGAGTGAAAGCATCTGAAGTTCTTCAAAGGTAAATTATTTAATTTGGTAGCTTTTCTTATTTTTGTGAAAATGTTGCCTGCTGCCATCACAGCCTAGCATAGCATTATGCGATGCTAAACTTACACAAATGCTTGTCTAGCATTGGCTGTAACGCATATTTTGAAAATCTGAGATGACAGTGTTGTTAACGAAAGGCTAAGCTTGTGTTTGAATGTAGTTATTTTATTTCATTTGCGATTTTCATGAATAGGAAACATTGCGTTATGGTAATGCTATTGAGGCTATGATTACGCTCCCGGATACGGGATTGCTCATCGCTAGAGGTTAAAGTCTAGGCCCTGGCTTAGCCACTCAAGGACATTCAAATACTTTTCCCGAAGCCACTCCTGCGTCGTCTTGATTGTGCGCTTTGGGTCGTTGTCCTGTTGGAAGGTAAACCATCTCCCAAGTCTGATGTTCTGAGCACTCCAGGGCAGGTTTTCATCAAGGATCTCTGTGTTCATCTTTCCCTCGATCCGGACTAGTCTCTCAGTACTTACCTCTGAAAAACACCCCCACAGCATTAAGCTGCCACCACTATGCTTCACCGTAGGGATAGTGCCAGGTTTCCTCCAGACGTGACGCGTGGCATTCAGCTCAAAGAGTTCAATCTTGGTTTCATCAGACCAGAAAATCTTGTTTCTCATGGTTTGAAAGTCTTTCGGTGCCTTTTGGCAAACTAAGCTGGATATAAAGTACCTTTTACTGAGGAGTGGCTTCCATCTGACCACGCTACTATAAAGGCCTGATTAGTGGAGTGCTGCAGAGATGGTTGTCCTTCTGGAAGGTTCTCCCATCTCCACATAGAAACTCTGGAGCACTGTCAAAGTGACCATCAGGTTCTTGGTCACATCCAGGACCAAGGCACTTCTCCCCTGATTGCTTAGTTTGGCCTGGCGGCCAGCTCTAAGACGGGTCTTGGTGGTTCCAAACTTCTTCCATTTAAGAATGATGGAGGTCACTGTGTTCTTGGAGACCTTCAATGTTGCAGACATTTTTTGGTACCTTTCCCCAGATCTGAGCCTCGACACAATTCTGTCTCGGAGCTCTACAGACAAGTCCTCATGGCTTGGTTTTTGGATCTTATACAGGCAGGTGTGTGCCTTTTCAAGTCATGTCCAATCAATTTCATTTACCACAGCTGGACTCCAATCAAGTTGTAGGAATAGCTCAAGGATGATCCTGAGCTACAGGATGCCCCTGAGCTCTATTTCAAGTCTCATAATAAAGGGTATGAATACTTATGTAAATAAATAAGCCCCCCTCTAAAAAGAAAATCTAAAAGCCTGTTTTTGCTTTGTCATTATGGGGTATTGTGATGTCATTATGGGGTATTGTGTTGTCAATATGGGGTATTGCGTGTAGATTCTCGGCTATACTCGGCCTTGTCTCAGGATGGTAAGTTGGTGGTTGAAGATATCCCTCTAGTGGTGTGGGGGCTGTGCTTTGGCAAAGTAGGTGGGGTTATATCCTTCCTGTTTTGGCCCTGTCCAGGGGTGTCCTCGGATGGGGCCACAGAGTCTCCTGACCCCTCCTGTCCCTGCCCCCAGTATTTATGCTGCAGTTGTTTATGTGTCAGGGGGCTAGGGTCAGTTTGTTATATCTGGAGTACTTCTCCTGTCCTATCCGGTGTCCTGTGTGAATTTAAGTATGCTCTCTCTAATTCTCTCTTTCTCTCTTTCTTTCTCTCTCTCGGAGGACCTGAGCCCTAGGACCATGCCTCAGGACAACCTGACATGATGACTACTTGCTGTCCCCAGTCCACCTGGCCGTGCTGCTGCTCCAGTTTCAACTGTTCTACCTGTGATTATTATTATTTGACCATGCTGGTCATTTATGAACATTTGAACATCTTGGCCATGTTCTGTTATAATCTCCACCCGGCACAGCCAGAAGAGGACTGGCCACCCCACATAGCCTGGTTCCTCTCTAGGTTTCTTCCTAGGCTTTGGCCTTTCTAGGGAGTTTTTCCTAGCCACCGTGCTTCTACACCTGCATTGCTTGCTGTTTGGGGTTTTAGGCTGGGTTTCTGTGCAGCACTTTGAGATATCAGCTGATGTACGAAGGGCTTTATAAATACATTTGATTTGATTTGCTCAATGAGGAAAAAAATATTTAATATAATTTAAAATAAGGCTGTAATGTAACAAAATGTTGAAAAAGTAAAGGGGGTATGAATTATTTCCAAATGCACTGTAGGTTTAGCACTGTAGGTTTATCACTGTAGGTTTAGCACTGTAGGTTTAGCAGAGGTTTAGTACTGTAGGTTTAGCACTGTAGGTTTAGCACTGTAGGTTTAGCAGAGGTTTAGTACTGTAGGTTTAGCACTGTAGGTTTAGCACTGTAGGTTTAGCAGAGGTTTAGTACTGCAGGTTTAGCAGAGGTTTAGTACTGTAGGTTTAGCACTGTAGGTTTAGCACTGTAGGTTTAGCAGAGGTTTAGTACTGTAGGTTTAGCAGAGGTTTAGTACTGCAGGTTTAGCAGAGGTTTAGTACTGTAGGTTTAGCAGAGGTTTAGCACTGTAGGTTTAGCAGAGTTTTAGCACTGTAGGTTTATCAGAGGTTTAGCACTGTAGGTTTAGCAGAGTTTTAGCAGTATAAGTCTTAGGACAA
Organism: Oncorhynchus kisutch; assembly: GCF_002021735.2. Classification (NCBI taxonomy): domain Eukaryota; kingdom Metazoa; phylum Chordata; class Actinopteri; order Salmoniformes; family Salmonidae; genus Oncorhynchus; species Oncorhynchus kisutch. The sequence continues at coordinate 40,313,114 of NC_034198.2, read as the reverse complement.
CGGCTTCTTCTTCTTCTAAGGAATCTGGAAATTGGAGCCAGATGCATTTCTCTGGACAAGGGACTTATTAATGAGAAAACAGCTTTAGAATATATCTCTCCATCAGGCAGAAGAGAAGGGCTTCAGTGTGTTAAAAAAACCCTCCCAGTGACTAATTGAATGGAAGATAAAAGATACAGGAAACAGAAAAGATTATCAGTACATTTACATTACATTTGAGTAATTTAGCCAATGCTCTAACCCAGAGCGACTTACATTAGCTTGTTTTTTAAAATGTTACTTTGGCATGCGATGGTTAATGTAGTTCATGGAAGCCACAGTGCTCTTGCGACTAGCAGGTAATGCTTGATGCATGAACTCTACACAACCATTTTTTTAAACGGTCCCCAAGCTATGGCATAAACAGCACACACACAGCACACAAGAGGTTAACTGGCAACCCTTTTACCGAGGAGAGTAAAAGAGAATCGCAGCATAAGGTGGTCTGGAGAAATCAGACTCTTAGAGAAATAATTTACCCCAGTGCCTGCAAGCACTAGCAGGACTCTGCTTTCTCTCTCTCACTCTCTCTCACTCTCTCTCTCTCTGGCTTCCTTTCTGCCAAATCCAGCAGCCACCTTCCACAACCATGCTGACCTTTAGAATATATTTCTCACCATCTGATTACAAATTTAAACACAACTAATGGAGACTGCTGAGAGAGAGAGAGAGAGAGAGAGAGAGAGAGAGAGAGAGAGAGAGAGAACGAGAGAGAGAGACCAACAGATAGAGAGAGAGAGAGAGAGCAAGAGAGAGAGAGAGAGAGAGAGAGACCAACAGAGAGCGAGAGACCAACAGAGAGAGCGAGACCAACAGATAGAGAGAGAGACCAACAGAGAGAGAGAGAGACCAACAGAGAGCGAGAGACCAACAGAGAGAGCGAGACCAACAGATAGAGAGAGAGACCAACAGAGAGAGAGAGAGACCAACAGAGAGCGAGACCAACAGAGAGAGCGAGACCAACAGAGAGAGAGAGAGACCAACAGAGAGAGAGCGAGACCAACAGAGAGAGAGAGAGACCAACAGAGAGCGAGAGACCAACAGAGAGAGCGAGACCAACAGATAGAGAGAGAGACCAACAGAGAGAGAGAGAGACCAACAGAGAGCGAGAGGCCAACAGAGAGAGCGAGACCAACAGATAGAGCGAGACCAAAAGAGAGAGAGAGAGACCAACAGAGAGAGAGAGACCAACAGATAGAGCGAGACCAACAGAGAGAGAGAGAGAGACCAACAGAGAGAGCGAGACCAACAGAGAGAGAGAGAGACCAACAGAGAGAGAGACCAACAGATAGAGAGAGACCAACAGAGAGAGAGAGAGACCAACAGATAGAGAGAGACCAACAGAGAGAGAGAGAGACCAACAGATAGAGAGAGAGACCAACAGAGAGAGAGAGAGACCAACAGATAGAGAGAGAGACCAACAGAGAGAGAGAGAGACCAACAGATAGAGAGAGACCAACAGAGAGAGAGAGAGAACCAACAGATAGAGAGAGAGACCAACAGAGAGAGAGAGACCAACAGATAGAGAGAGACCAACAGATAGAGCGAGAGACCAACAGAGAGAGAGAGACCAACAGATAGAGAGAGAGACCAACAGAGAGAGAGAGACCAACAGAGAGAGCGAGACCAACAGATAGAGAGAGAGACCAACAGAGAGAGAGAGACCAACAGAGAGAGAGAGACCAACAGAGAGAGAGAGAGAGAGAGAGAGAGAGACCAACAGAGAGAGCGAGACCAACAGAGAGAGCGAGACCAACAGAGAGAGCGAGACCAACAGATAGAGAGAGAGACCAACAGAGAGAGAGAGACCGACAGAGAGAGCGAGACCAACAGATAGAGAGAGAGACCAACAGAGAGAGAGAGACCAACAGAGAGAGAGAGAGACCAACAGAGAGAGAGAGACTAACAGAGAGAGAGAGAGACCAACAGAGAGAGAGAGACCAACAGATAGAGAGAGACCAACAGATAGAGAGAGAGACCAACAGAGAGAGCGAGACCAACAGATAGAGAGAGAGACCAACAGATAGAGAGAGAGACCAACAGAGAGAGCGAGACCAACAGATAGAGAGAGAGACCAACAGAGAGAGCGAGACCAACAGATAGAGAGAGAGACCATCAGAGACAGAAAGGTGCAGGTTATTATACACTATTTGGAAGCTGGAAATAAAACTTTGACGGAGAGAAAAACCTTTGAATTTAAACCTGTAAAAATTTATAATACTAACATTCTGTGATGGATGCTTGTCTTTCAGTTAGAAGTTGAAATAGCTACATTTTCTATCGTAAATTGTTTAGTATTCAGTATTCATTACGTACCTAATGAATATAGTATTCATTACGCCTGGGGGACCTGACAGAACCATATACTTCTATATTCAGGAGTGAAACACAGATCAATTATATGAAGCAAAGATCAATTATATAAAGAATGATAGTAAAAAGCTTTGGGGCACCTTAAATGACATTTTGGGGAAAGAAAGCCAACATGGCGCCATCATTCATTGAATCAGATGGCTCATTCATCACAAAGCCCACTGATATTGCCAACTACTTTAATGACTTTTTCATTGGCAAGATAAGCAAACTCAGGGATGACAAGCCAGCAACAAACGCAGACACTACACATCCAAGTATATCTGACCAGATTATGAAAGACAAGAATTGTACTTTTGAATTCCGTAAAGTCCGTGTGGAAGAGGTGAGAAGAAGTATTGTTGTCTATCAACAATGACAAGCCACCGGGGTCTGACAATCTGGATGGGAAATTACTGAGGATAATAGCAGACGATATTGCCACTGCTATTTGCCATAGCTTCAATTTAAGCCTACTAGATAGTGTGTGCCCTTAGGCCTGGAGGGAAGCGAAAGTCATTCCGCTACCTAAGAATAGTAAAGCCCCCTTTACTGGCTCATATAGCCGACCAATCAGCCTGTTACCAACCTTTAGTAAACTTCTGGGAAAAAAATGTTTTTTGACCAGATACAAGGCTATTTTACTGTAAACAAATTGACAAGAGACATTCAACGCATTTATAGGGAAGGACATTCAACAAGCACAGAACTTGGGTTAACTGCCTGTTCAGGGGCAGAAGGACAGATTTGTACCTTGTCAGCTCGGGGATTTGAACTTGCAACCAATCAATCACAGTCTGCTGGTGAAAAACGTATGGGATTTACACCCCATGCTATAATGTGGACTAAGAGTTTACTGTATATCAGAACACAGTGAGTCTTCTTTAATGGAAGCCTCTCAAACATAATCCAGGTAGAATCGGGAATTCCCCAGGGTAGCTGTTTAGGCCCAATGCTTTTTTCAATTTTTACTAACGACATGCCACTGACTTTGAGTGAAGCCAGAGTGTCTATGTATGCGGATTACTGAACACTATACACATCCAGCTACTACAGCAACTGAAATGACTGCATAACACAACAACACTATTAAACCTCAACTAAATCTTGTAATTAATCATGTGGAAATTGAGAAAGTTCAGGTGACTAAACTGCTTGGAGAAACCCTGGATTGTAAACTTTCATGGTCAAAAGATATTGACACAACTGTATATTCTTAACAACACTATCAACAAGGCAGGTCCTACAGGCCCTAGTTTTGTCACACCTGGACTACTGTTCAGTCGTGTGGCCAGGTGCCCCAAAAATGGACTTAGGAAAATTGCAATTGGCTCAGAACAGGGCAGCATGGCTGGCCCTTAAATGTTCACAGAGAGCTAATATTAATAATATGTATGTTAATGGCTACATGGAACTCTATTCCACAGTACTACATAGAGCCATGGCTACATGGAACTCTATTCCACAGTACTACAGAGAGCCATGACTACATGGAACTCTATTCCACAGTACTACATAGAGCCATGACTACATGGAACTCTATTCCACAGTACTACATAGAGCCATGACTACATGGAACTCTATTCCACAGTACTACATAGAGCCATGCCTACGTGGAACTCTATTCCACAGTACTACATAGAGCCATGACTACATGGAACTCTATTCCACAGTACAACATAGAGCCATGACTACATGGAACTCTATTCCACAGTACTACATAGAGCCATGACTACATGGAACTCTATTCCACAGTACTAAATAGACCTATGACTACATGGAACTCTATTCCACAGTACTACATAGACCCATGACTACATGGAACTCTATTCCACAGTACTACATAGAGCCATGACTACATGGACCTCTATTCCACAGTACTACATAGAGCCATGACTACATGGAACTCTATTCCACAGTTCTACATAGAGCCATGACTACATGGAACTCTATTCCACAGTACTACATAAAGCCATGACTACATGGAACTCTATTCCACAGTACTACATAGAGTCATGTCTACATGGAACTCTATTTCACAGTACTACATAGAGCCATGACTACATGGAGCTCTATTCCACAGTACTACATAGAGCCATGACTACATGGAACTCTATTCCACAGTACTACATAGAGCCATGACTACATGGAACTCTATTCCACAGTACTACATAGAGCAATGACTACATGGAACTCTATTCCACTGTACTACATAGAGACATGGCTACATGTAACTCTATTCCACAGTACTACATAGAGCCATGACTACATGGAACTCTATTCCACAGTACTACAGAGAGCCATGGCTATATGGAACTCTATTCCACAGTACTACATAGAGCCATAACTACATGGAACTCTATTCCACAGTACTACATAGAGCCATGACTACATGTAACTCTATTCCACAGTACTACATAGAGCCATGACTACATGGAACTCTATTCCACAGTACTACATAGAGCCATGACTACATGGAACTCTATTCCACAGTACTAGATAGACCCATGACTACATGTAACTCTATACCACAGTACTGCATAGAGCCATGACTACATGTAACTCTATTCCACAGTTCTACATAGAGCCATGACTACATGGAAGTCTATTCCACAGTACTACATAGAGCCATGACTACATGGACCTCTATTCCACAGTACTACATAGAGCCATGACTACATGGAACTCTATTCCACAGTTCTACATAGAGCCATGACTACATGGAACTCTATTCCACAGTACTACATAAAGCCATGACTACATGGAACTCTATTCCACAGTACTACATAGAGCCATGACTACATGTAACTCTATTCCACAGTACTACATAGGGCCATGACTACATGGAACTCTATTCCACAGTACTACATAAAGCCATGACTACATGGAACTCTATTCCACAGTACTACATAGAGCCATGACTACATGGAACTCTATTTCACAGTACTACATAGAGCCATGACTACATGGAGCTCTATTCCACAGTACTACATAGAGCCATGACTACATGGAACTCTATTCCACAGTACTACATAGAGCCATGACTACATGGAACTCTATTCCACAGTACTACATAGAGCCATGACTACATGGAACTCTATTCCACAGTACTACATAGAGCCATGACTATATGGAACTCTATTCCACAGTACTACATAGAGCCATGACTACATGGAACTCTATTCCACAGTACTACATAGAGCCATGACTACATGGAACTCTATTCCACAGTACTACATAGGGCCATGACTACATGGAACTCTATTCCACAGTACTACATAAAGCCATGACTACATGGAACTCTATTCCACAGTACTACATAGAGCCATGACTACATGGAACTCTATTCCACAGTACTACATAGAGCCATGACTACATGGAACTCTATTCCACAGTACTACATAGAGCCATGACTACATGGAACTCTATTCCACAGTACTACATAGAGCCATGACTACATGGAACTCTATTCCACAGTACTACATAGAGCCATGACTACATGGAACTCTATTCCACAGTACTGCATAGGGCCATGACTACATGAACCTCTATTTCACAGTACTACATAAAGCCATGACTACATGGAACTCTATTCCACAGTACTACATAGAGCCATGACTACATGGAACTCTATTCCACAGTACTACATAGAGCCATGACTACATGGAACTCTATTCCACAGTACTACATAGAGCCATGACTATATGGAACTCTATACCACAGTACTACATAGAGCCATGACTACATGGAACTCTATTCCACAATACCACATAGAGCCATGACTACATGGAACTCTATTCCACAGTACTACATAGAGCCATGACTACATGGAACTCTATTCCACAGTACTACATAGAGCCATGACTACATGGAACTCTATTTAACAGTACTACATAGAGCCATGACTACATGGAACTCTATTCCACAGTACTACATAGAGCCATGACTACATGGAACTCTATTCCACAGTACTACATAGAGCCATGACTACATTGAACTCTATTCCACAGTACTACATAGAACCATGACTACATGGAACTCTATTCCACAGTACTACATAGAGCCATGACTACATGGAACTCTATTCCACAGTACTACATAGAGCCATGACTACATGGACCTCTATTCCACAGTACTACATAGAGCCATGACTACATGGAACTCTATTAGACAGTACTACATAGAGCCATGACTACATGGAACTCTATTAAACAGTACTACATAGAGCCATGACTACATGGAACTCTATTCCACAGTACTACATAGAGCCATGACTACATGGAACTCTATTCCACAGTACTACATAGAGCCATGACTACATGGAACTCTATTCCACAGTACTACATAGAGCCATGACTACATGGAACTCTATTCCACAGTACTACATAGAGCCATGACTACATGGAACTCTATTCCACAGTACTGCATAGGGCCATGACTACATGAACCTCTATTTCACAGTACTACATAAAGCCATGACTACATGGAACTCTATTCCACAGTACTACATAGAGCCATGACTACATGGAACTCTATTCCACAGTACTACATAGAGCCATGACTACATGGAACTCTATTCCACAGTACTACATAGAGCCATGACTATATGGAACTCTATACCACAGTACTACATAGAGCCATGACTACATGGAACTCTATTCCACAATACCACATAGAGCCATGACTACATGGAACTCTATTCCACAGTACTACATAGAGCCATGACTACATGGACCTCTATTCCACAGTACCACATAGAGCCATGACTACATGGAACTCTATTCCACAGTACCACATAGAGCCATGACTACATGGAACTCTATTCCACAGTACTACATAGAGCCATGACTACATGGAACTCTATTCCACAGTACTACATGAAGCCATGACTACATGGAACTCTATTCCACAGTACTAGATAGAGCCATGACTACATGGAACTCTATTCCACAGTACTACATAGAACCATGACTATATGGAACTCTATTCCACAGTACTACATAAAGCCATGACTACATGGAACTCTATTCCACAGTAATACATAGAGCCATGACTACATGGAACTCTATTTCACAGTACTACATAGAGCCATGACCACATGGAACTCTATTCCACAGTACTACATAGAGCCATGACTACATGGAACTCTATTCCACAGTACTACATAGAGCCATGGCTACATGTAACTCTATTCCACAGTACTACATAGAGCCATGACTACATGGAACTCTATTCCACAGTACTACATAGAACCATGACTATATGGAACTCTATTCCACAGTACTACATAAAGCCATGACTACATGGAACTCTATTCCACAGTACTACATAGAGCCATGACTACATGGAACTCTATTTCACAGTACTACATAGAGCCATGACCACATGGAACTCTATTCCACAGTACTACATAGAGCCATGAATACATGGAACTCTATTCCACAGTACTACATAGAGCCATGACTACATGGCACTCTATTCCACAGTACTACATAGAGCAATGACTACATGGAACTCTATTCCACAGTACTACATAGAGCCATGGCTACATGTAACTCTATTCCACAGTACTACATAGAGCCATGACTACATGGATCTCTATTCCACAGTACTACAGATAGCCATGACTATATGGAACTCTATTCCACAGTACTACATAGAGCCATGACTACATGGCACCCTATTCCACAGTACTACATAGAGCCATGACTACATGGAACTCTATTCCACAGTACTACATAGAGCCATGACCACACGGAACTCTATTCCACAGTACTACATAGAGCCATGACTACATGGAACTCTATTCCACAGTACTATATAGAGCCATGACTACATGGAACTCTATTCCACAGTACTACATAGAGCCATGACTACATGGAACTCTATTCCACAGTACTACATAGAGCAATGACTACATGGAACTCTATTCCACAGTACTACATAGAGCAATGACTACATGGAACTCTATTCCACAGTACTACATAGAGCCATGGCTACATGTAACTCTATTCCACAGTACTACATAGAGCCATGACTACATGGAACTCTATTCCACAGTACTACATAGAACCATGACATTATGGAACTCTATTCCACAGTACTACATAGAGCCATGACTACATGGAACTCTATTTAACAGTACTACATAGAGCCATGACTACATGGAACTCTATTCCACAGTACTACATAGAGCCATGACTACATGGAACTCTATTCCACAGTACTACATAGAGCCATGACTACATGGAACTCTATTCCACAGTACTAAATAGACCCATGACGACATGGAACTCTATTCCACAGTACTATATAGAGCCATGACTACATGGAACTCTATTCCACAGTACTACATAGACCAATGACTACATGGAACTCTATTCCACAGTACTAAATAGACCCATGACAACATGGAACTCTATTCCACAGTACTACAAAGAACCATGACTACATGGAACTCTATTCCACAGTACTACATAGAGCCATGACTACATGGAACTCTATTCCACAGTACTAAATAGACCCATGACTACATGGAACTCTATTCCACAGTACTACATAGAGCCATGACTACATGGAACTCTATTCCACAGTACTACATAGAGCCATGACTACATGGAACTCTATTCCACAGTACTACATAGAGCCATGACTACATGTAACTCTATTCCACAGTACTACATAGAACCATGACTATATGGAACTCTATTCCACAGTACTACATAGAGCCATGACTACATGGAACTCTATTCCACAGTACTACATAGAGCCATGACTACATGGAACTCTATTCCACAGTACTACATAGAGCCATGACTACATGGAACTCTATTCCACAGTACTACATAGAGCCATGACTACATGTAACTCTATTCCACAGTACTACATAGAACCATGACTACATGGAACTCTATTCCACAGTACTACATAGAGCCATGACTACATGGAACTCTATTCCACAGTACTACATAGAGCCATGACTACATGGATCTCTATTCCACAGTACTACAGATAGCCATGACTATATGGAACTCTATTCCACAGTACTACATAGAGCCATGACTACATGGAACTCTATTCCACAGTACTACATAGAGCCATGACTACATGGAACTCTATTCCACAGTACTACATAGAGCCATGACCACACGGAACTCTATTCCACAGTACTACATAGAGCCATGACTACATGGAACTCTATTCCACAGTACTACATAGAGCCATGACTACATGGAACTCTATTTAACAGTACTACATAGAGCCATGACTACATGGAACTCTATTCCACAGTACTACATAGAGCCATGACTACATGGAACTCTATTCCACAGTACTACATAGAGCCATGACTACATGGAACTCTATTCCACAGTACTAAATAGACCCATGACTACATGGAACTCTATTCCACAGTACTATATAGAGCCATGACTACATGGAACTCTATTCCACAGTACTACATAGACCAATGACTACATGGAACTCTATTCCACAGTACTAAATAGACCCATGACAACATGGAACTCTATTCCACAGTACTACATAGAACCATGACTACATGGAACTCTATTCCACAGTACTACATAGAGCCATGACTACATGGAACTCTATTCCACAGTACTAAATAGACCCATGACTACATGGAACTCTATTCCACAGTACTACATAGAGCCATGACTACATGGAACTCTATTCCACAGTACTAAATAGACCCATGACTACATGGAACTCTATTCCACAGTACTACATAGAGCCATGACTACATGGAACTCTATTCCACAGTACTACATAGAGCCATGACTACATGGAACTCTATTCCACAGTACTACATAGAGCCATGACTACATGTAACTCTATTCCACAGTACTACATAGAACCATGACTATATGGAACTCTATTCCACAGTACTACATAGAGCCATGACTACATGGAACTCTATTCCACAGTACTACATAGAGCCATGACTACATGGAACTCTATTCCACAGTACTACATAGAGCCATGACTACATGGAACTCTATTCCACAGTACTACATAGAGCCATGACTATATGGAACTCTATACCACAGTACTACATAGAGCCATGACTACATGGAACTCTATTCCACAGTACCACATAGAGCCATGACTACATGGAACTCTATTCCACAGTACTACATAGAGCCATGACTACATGGAACTCTATTCCACAGTAGTACATAAAGCCATGACTACATGGATCTCTATTCCACAGTACCACATAGAGCCATGACTACATGGAACTCTATTCCACAGTACTACATAGAGCCATGACTACATGGAACTCTTTTCCACAGTACTTCATAGAACCATGACTATATGGAACTCTATTCCACAGTACTACATAAAGCCATGACTACATGGAACTCTATTCCACAGTACTACATAGAGCCATGACTACATGGAACTCTATTCCACAGTACTACATAGAGCCATGACTACATGGAACTCTATTTAACAGTACTACATAGAGCCATGACTACATGGAACTCTATTCCACAGTACTACATAGAGCCATGACTACATGGAACTCTATTCCACAGTACTACATAGAGCCATGACTACATGGAACTCTATTCCACAGTACTAAATAGACCCATGACTACATGGAACTCTATTCCACAGTACTACATAGAGCCATGACTACATGGAACTCTATTCCACAGTACTAAATAGACCTATGACTACATGGAACTCTATTCCACAGTACTAAAGAGAGCCATGACTACATGGAACTCTATTCCACAGTACTACATAGAGCCATGACTACATGGAACTCTATTCCACAGTACTACATAGAGCCATGACTACATGGAACTCTATTCCACAGTTCTACATAAAGCCATGACTACATGGAACTCTATTCCACAGTACTACATAGAGCCATGACTACATGTAACTCTATTCCACAGTACTACATAGAGCCATGACTACATGGAACTCTATTCCACAGTACTACATAGAGCCATGACTACATGGAACTCTATTCCACAGTACTACATAGAACCACACACACACGCACACGCACACGCACACACACGCACACGCACACACACACGCACACACACACACACACACACACACACACACACAATAACATACACACTGTACACACATATACACATGGATTTAGTGGTGGAGTAGGGGCCTGAGGGCACACAATGTGTTGTGAATGTATTATAATGTTTTTAAAATTGTATAGATCTTCCTTGGCAGCAGCTAATGGCAATCCATAAATAAATACAATATGAACACACTGGGTTCAATTGCATGTTGGAAAACATAAATCTGATCGGCCGACTGTCCAGGGGAGCTAATGGAAACGTCTCAGTAATGTGTCGTTGATGGGATCTCAAGTTGAGTGGCAGATTGGTGGGGACATGTGTGAATTCAATATGCAGACGTGTTTTGTGAAGAGGGAGGGGAGAGGAGAAGAGAGAGGGAGTGGGGAGCAGAGGAGAAGGGAGGTAGGGTATAGGAGAAGAGAAGGGGAGATAAGTGGAGGAGAAGGGAGGAGGGTATAGGAGAAGAGAGAGGGATAGGGGAGCGGAGGAGAGGGGAGGAGTGGAGGGAGAGGAAGGGAGTCGGTTGGGTGACAGATTGTTAGGGGCATGTGTGAATTCAATATGCAGACGTGTTTTGTGGCAATCACATCTTGGCAATCCATCTATTTACTGGTTGCTTTCCCTTCCCTTCCAACGTAGGGGACTAGGTCTACATGGTGAGGACTGGGCCAAGTATTGTAACTTCAATTCAGACTATACACAAGCAGACACACACACCTGAGGGAGAAACTATTCATTTTGAGTAACTCACAATCACTTTTAGACATTTGAATACAACATGCACGTGGAGGCAGGGAGGGGTGACTGGACAGAATGAAGAGTTACGTCTTGACAGGGAGGGGTGACTTGGAATTATTATCTCCCTCCCTCTCCCTCTCCCTCTCCATCTCCCTCCCTCCCTCCCTCCCTCCCTCCCTCCCTCCCTCCCTCCCTCCCTCCCTCCCTCTCTCCATCTCCCTCTCTCCCTCTCTCCCTCTCCCTCTCCCTCTCCCTCTCCCTCTCCCTCTCCCTTCCCTCTCTCTCATTGTCCCTCTTCTTCTCTCTCTCTCTCTCCCTCTCCCTTATGCATGATACGTACAACTATCTTGCTAATTCGACCCCCCCCCCATTTCCCTCTGCACCAAAACATATTTTTCTATGTGAAATCACTTTGCTCTTCCAGAGACACTTTAGTAAAGCTCTGAACATCTAACTGCATGAATAATCATTAAGGCAACAGAAATCCATAATCCATTTTTTAAAGAGCTGAAAATTATTGCACAAACAACTGTGTCCAAATGAAAGTAATTGGCTCCAGTTGTGTGTGTGTGTGTGTGTGTGTGTGTGTGTGTGTGTGTGTGTGCGTGCGCGCATCCGTGCGCACGTAGGTTGGTTGAACATGGGAATCACTCTGGCGCAATCTCTGTCACCATGACAACGTAGTTCCCATCATTTCATTGGCCCTTGCTGTCTTGAGTGGGCTGCAATACTTCATGTTCTAATCTCCAAAAAGAAACATGAAAGCTGCTGAATGTGCGTGTGTGACAGACAATTAACATTACAGCGTCTTTTGTTTTAACTGGTATGTAAGCATCTCTTCCGGAAACAACATATCTTTGATTCAGAAATGGTATCTTTGGATTACCAACTGCTTCACCACATAGGATCATATTCAGAGATTACCCAGATACCCTTCTCTTCTAATATTATTCTATACACTGGGTGTACAAAACCCTCGAACAGTCTGTATCTGTGTCTATAAACTCTCAAACAGTCTGTATCTGTGTCCATAAACCCTCAAACAGTCTGTATCTGTGTCTATAACCTCTCAAACAGTCTGTATCTGTGTCCATAAACCCTCAAACAGTCTGTATCTCAAACAGTCTGTATCTGTGTCTATAAACCCTCAAACAGTCGGTATATGTGTCTACAAACCCTCAAACAGTCTGTATCTGTGTCTATAAACCCTCAAACAGTCTGTATCTGTGTCTATAAACTCTCAAACAGTCTGTATCTGTGTCCATAAATCCACATCTGTATCTGTGTCTATAAACCCTCAAACAGTCGGTATATGTGTCTATAAACTCTCAAACAGTCTGTATCTGTGTCTATAAACTCTCAAACAGTCGGTATATGTTTTGTTGACATTCTAACCAGTGTGATGTAATGCTGTTTATGTGTTATTTCACACCCTCTCACCATATGGTTCACATCTGAGTGCTATATAATATTGAAGCATTTCACACTGTGAGGCTCCCAAGGGACTAAGGGAAACAGTTTTTGTTTTTCTAATGTGTTTTTCCTTTACTTCCTGTTGTGGGTGAACTCTGAGGTAAAAGGATATGTGGCTGGTGTTGTCTTTACTGTTGAAGGGAATGCAAAAGCACTCTATTGCAATTTTGTGTTCCAAATGGCATCCTATTTCCTATTAAGGCCACTACTTTTTTATCAGAGCCAAATGTACCGTAGAGAACATTTGCTCAAGGCCATACATTTAGTCAATACTGTATCCTCAGGTTACTAGTCCGAGTTTCAAAACTCTTAAATACTCTTAAGGATATGATTTTTTTTTTTTTTACATTTTCACCTAAAATGACATACCCAAATCTAACTGCCTGAAGCAAGGATAGGCATATGCTTGGTACCATTTGAAAGGAAACACTTTGAAGTTTGTGGAAATGTGAAATGAATGTAAGAGAATATAACACAATATATCTGGTAAAAGATAATCTAAAGAAAAAAAACAACTATTATTTTGTATTTTTTTGTAACATCATCTTTGAAATGCAAGAGAAAGAACATAATGTATTATTCCAGCCTGGCTGCAATTTAGATTTTGGCCACTAGATGGCAGCAGTGCCTGTGCAAAGTCTTAGACTGATCAATTGAACCATTGCATTTCTGTTCAAAATTCTGTATCAAGAATATGTCTAATTTGGTCATTAATAACATTTCAAAACTGTGCACTCTCCTCAGACAATAGCATGGTACTCTTTCACTGTAGTATCTACTGTAAATTGGACAGTGCAGTTCGATTAACGAGAATTTAAGCTTTCTGCCAATATCAGACATGTCTATGTGCTGGGAAATGGTCTTACTACTTACAACATCATGCTAATCGCATTAGCCTACGTTAGCTCAACCGTCCCGTGGATGCACCCAATACCAAAGAAGTTTTAAAACACTGGTTTGAAATTATAACATGGACCCAGACAATGCTGTCCTCCTTTCTCCCCTTCTATTAACCTAAAGGGGAGGTAAATAACGTTTAAAAAAAATATATATATATATATATATATATAAAAAATACAATTGTATTCACAGTATCGCCATGAGGATATTAGTGGAGTGAATAGTAAGACAACAGAATCATCCCTCTATGGTTTGTCTTACAGTATTTGATCTTAGATGTTGTTGTTTAGCTGGAGTCTTCTTCCATTACGTTCCCTGTCTGTTGTTCTGAATCATTTAAAACACCAATGAAATAATAATAAGATTAAAAAAGTCCATTTAAAGAGGCGTATTGAGACGGGTGCTCCTCTCCTCTCTGCTCTAATTAGTTAAGAGGCCTATTTCTTTGCCCAGTGTTGAGGGCCATGTTAATAACTCCTATTACCTGGCAGTTAACACACACACACACACACACACACACACACACACACACATACATGCACACACACACACACACACACACACACGCACACACACGTGCACACACACACACACACACACACACACACACACACACACACACACACACACACACACACACACACACACACACACACACACACACACACACACATGCACACACATGCACACACACATGCACACACATGCACACACACACACACACGTTATGTTCCTCTGTCCTCGTGGGGACCTCTAATTCATTTCCATTCAAAATCATGTTTTCCTTAACCCTATAGCCCTTACCCAAACCCTAAACTTAACCCGTAACCCTTACCCAAACCCTAAACTTAGCTCCTAACCTTAAACCTAACCACCAACCCCTTAACCCTTACCCTAATTCTAACCCTAAACCTAAACCTTACCCCTAAACTTAACCTTTATCCTCATGGGGGGGGGGGCATGGGAAATGTCCCCACAAGAGCGTAATTGTCCTTATGGGGACTTTGGTCAATTGTAGATCCCCACGAGGATAGACCTCAGCTAGACAACCCTTTAGGTGGGGATTGAGTATGGCAGGAAGTCAGTAGTGGACTATTAAAGGGCCCGTAGTGGACTACAAAAGGGCCCATAGTGGACTATAAAAGGGCCCGTAGTGGACTATAAAAGGGCCCATAGTGGACTATAAAAGGGCCCGTAGTGGACTATTAAAGGGCCCGTAGTGGACTATAAAAGGGCCCGTAGTGGACTATAAAAGGGCCCGTAGTGGACTATTAAAGGGCCCGTAGTGGACTATTAAAGGGCCCATAGTGGACTATTAAAGGGCCCGTAGTGGACTATAAAAGGGCCCGTAGTGGACTATAAAATGGCCCGTAGTGGACTATAAAATGGCCCGTAGTGGACTATAAAAGGGCCCGTAGTGGACTATTAAAGGGCCCGTAGTGGACTATTAAAGGGCCCGTAGTGGACTATAAAAGGGCCCGTAGTGGACTATTAAAGGGCCCGTAGTGGACTATAAAAGGGCTCGTAGTGGACTATTAAAGGGCCCATAGTGGACTATAAAAGGGCCCGTAGTGGACTATTAAAGGGCCCGTAGTGGACTATTAAAGGGCCCGTAGTGGACTATAAAAGGGCTCGTAGTGGACTATTAAAGGGCCCGTAGTGGACTATTAAAGGGCCCGTAGTGGACTATTAAAGGGCCCGTAGTGGACTATTAAAGGGCCCGTAGTGGACTATTAAAGGGACCGTAGTGGACTATTAAAGGGCCCGTAGTGGACTATTAAAGGGACCGTAGTGGACTATAAAAGGGCCCGTAGTGGACTATAAAAGGGCCCGTAGTGGACTATAAAAGGGCCCCTTAGTGGACTATAAAAGGGCCCGTAGTGGACTATTAAAGGGCCCGTAGTGGACTGCATTTACACAGGCAGACAGACTATTATATTTTTCATACTAATTGGTCTTTTGACCAATCACACATCTGAACTTTTTCACATCAGATCTTTTTCAGAGCTGATCTGATTGGTTGAAATACAAACGAGTTAAAAACATTTTATTTTTTTTTTAAAGCTAAGAATTGGGCCACCTGTCTAAACAGCCTGAGACACTCATAATTATTGTTCCTGTCCTTCAGAGCATAATGATATTACATCAGCAGTGCCATGGTCTCGTATGAATCCTCAGGAGACAGGAAACAGTTACAGAAATCAACAGTGGGAGCAATTATTAGGAAATGGAAGACATACAAGACCACTGATAACCTCCCTCGATCTGGGGCTCCACGCAAGATCTCACCCCGTGGGGTCAAGATGATCACAAGAATGGTGAGATAAAATCCCAGAACCACACGGGGGGACCTAGTGAATGACCTGCAGAGAGCTGGGACCAAAGTAACAAAGCCTACCATCAGTAACACACTACGCCACCAGGGACTCAAATCCTGCAGTGCCAGACGTGTCCCCCTGCTTAAGCCAGTACATGTCCAGGCCCGTCTGAAGTTTGCTAGAGAGCATTTGGATGATCCAGAAGAAGATTGGGAGAATGTCATATGGTCAGATGAAACCAAAATAGAACTCTTTGGTAAAAACTAATCTCGTCGTGTTTGGAGGACAAAGAATGCTGAGTTGCATCCAAAGAACACCATACCTACTGTGAAGCATGGGGGTGGAAACATCATGCTTTGGGGCTTTTTTTCTGCAAAGGGACCAGGACGACTGATCCGTGTAAAGGAAAGAATGAATGGGGCCATGTATCGTAAGATTTTGAGTGAAAACCTCCTTCCATCAGCAAGGGCATTGAAGATGAAACGTGGCTGGGTCTTTCAGCATTACAATGATCCCAAACACACCGCCCGGGCAACGAAGGAGTGGCTTCGTAAGAAGCATTTCAAGATCCTGGAGTGGCCTAGCCAGTCTCCAGATCTCAACCCCATAGAAAATCTTTGGAGGGAGTTGAAAGTCCGTGTTGCCCAGCAACAGCCCAAAAACATCACTGCTCTAGAGGAGATCTGCATTGAGGAATGGGCCAAAATACCAGCAACAGTGTGTGAAAACCTTGTGAAGACTTAGAGAAAACGTTTGACCTCTGTCATTGCCAACAAAGGGTATATATCAAGGGTATATAACAAAGTATTGAGATAAACTTTTGTTATTGACCAAATACTTATTTGCAAATAAATTCATTAAAAATCCTACAATGTTATTTTCTGGATTTTTTTTCTCATTTTGTCTGTCATAGTTGAAGTGTACCTAAGATGAAAATTACAGGCCTCTCTCATCTTTTTAATTGGGAGAACTTGCACAATTGGTGGCTGACTAAATACTTTTTTGCCCCACTGTAACTGCCCTCTGTACCCGTCTCCCTCTTTCCTTCTGATTGGCTTATCATTATAGGAAAAACATATACACACTGTCATGTTTAGAACAGTAGATAATCCTTGTGATTTTAAGGGTGACATAGAAAACCCCTGTCATTTTAGGGTGACAGATAAACCCTTGTGATTTTAGGGCGACATAAATAACCCCTGTAATTTTAGGGTGGCATAGATAACCCCTGTGGTTTTAGGGTGGCATAGATAACCCCTGTGGTTTTAGGTGACATGGTCCCGACTATGTGGTTCAGGACTCAAAACAGTTTTTCTTTAGATTTACATCAAATACCTGACTCTCCTATGCAGAGTGAGTTACAATTTTCACTGAAGTAGGTATAAACTAAACTACAACTAATAAACCCTAATGACAGACCCACATGTTTCAGTATCAACAGAGAATATATTTGATAACAGAAACACCAAACTCCGGTAAGTAGAACTCTCTACTTGTGTCCTTGAAAACAAATAGGCCTTCATGCAATTCAAACCTCAAGCGCTCTTTTGTTTTTCTGTTAAGCCATAAAGCTTGTTATTGCAGACTTCCTCTCTCTCACACACAGGGCTCACATTTACCTTCAACTCTGTTTGCGTTCCTTCATAGACTGGTAGTCATTACGTGCTTTGTTGATTCTTAAGTGCCAAGATAATTGCTATGGGCAGCAGTGAAAGTAGGTTGATTACAGTCTACTGCTGGCTCTTGTGAATTCTAATTGATCCAAGTGAGAGCTTCCCAATCCATCTCCATCGTCTGGGGCGAGGAACTCACACAACCCCCCCCGCCCCCCCGCTCCCCTTGATGTCAACTGTTATTCTCATCTGTGTTCAAGAGCGATAGACTTGATCCTCATCTACATGTCCTGGAGATTGCAGGGTCTACTGGCTAAATATGTGACGTTTACATTGGCACGTCAATGTACAAATAGCAAAGAATGTCTAGTCCAATGGTTTGATGCTTTTGTTGTACTGTGCTTCTGTAGCAGGTGGTTCGGTGATCATGCTCAGGTGATGAGTAACATTTCATGAGACCGGCAGAGTTGCTAGGCTTTGGTATTAGTGAGCTAATGAACTATTCCCGACATGCAGGAGACCTGGGTTTGAACCACATCAATCACACCCCAGAGGTCACCCAGAGGTCATGCAGGTGATATGTTTAACAGAATGATGGAAGCCCAGTGGTGTAGTTACCAGTTCCTGTCTGAAACAGCAGTGTCCTTACACTGTCAGTGCACCTCCATATTTGTCAAAGGGCGTTTTTTTTATAACTATTCATTTAAAAGGGGAGGGGGGGGGGCTTTGAAGTGTGCTGGTCCCTTCGCTAGTTTCTCTCCCATTGCTGTGGAATTTCTTAGTAACTGTGGGAACGTTCTGATTGGCACCCTATAGATGTTTACACACTGTGGGAACGTTCTGATTGGCACCCTATAGATGTTTATCACACTGTGGGAACGTTCTGATTGGCACCCTATAGATGTTTACACACTGTGGGAACGTTCTGATTGGCACCCTATAGATGTTTATCACACTGTGGGAACGTTCTGATTGGCACCCTATAGATGTTTATCACACTGTGGGAATGTTCTGATTGGCACCCTATAGATGTTTACACACTGTGGGAACGTTCTGATTGGCACCCTATAGATGTTTATCACACTGTGGGAACGTTCTGATTGGCACCCTATAGATGTTTACACACTGTGGGAACGTTCTGATTGGCACCCTATAGATGTTTATCACACTGTGGGAACGTTCTGATTGGCACCCTATAGATGTTTATCACACTGTGGGAATGTTCTGATTGGCACCCTATAGATGTTTACACACTGTGGGAACGTTCTGATTGGCACCCTATAGATGTTTATCACACTGTGGGAACGTTCTGATTGGCACCCTATAGATGTTTACACACTGTGGGAACGTTCTGATTGGCACCCTATAGATGTTTATCACACTGTGGGAACGTTCTGATTGGCACCCTATAGATGTTTATCACACTGTGGGAACGTTCTGATTGGCACCCTATAGATGTTTACACACTGTGGGAACGTTCTGATTGGCACCCTATAGATGTTTATCACACTGTGGGAACGTTCTGATTGGCACCCTATAGATAATTATCACACTGTGGGAACGTCCTGATTGGCCCATAAGGCCAAGTGCTCTGATCAAAAGTAATACACTATATAGGGATAGGCTGACATGTTGGATTCAGCCTCTGTGATGAGGACGTCGGATGAGTACGTCGGATGAGGACGTTCAAAGAGGGCGTTTGAAGTCTTTCTCTAATCTTTGCAGGCTCATCCCGAGAGAGAGAGAGAAAACCACCTGCTACTTTTCCTATACTTTCCTATACTATACTTTCCTATACTATACTTTCCCTAAACTTTCCTATACAATACTTTTCCTATACTATACTTTCCCTATACTTTTCCTATACTATACTTTCCCTATACTTTTCCTATACTATACTTTCCCTATACTTTCCTATACTATACTTTTCATATACTATACTTTTCCTATACTATACTTTTCCTATACTTTCCTATACTATACTTTTCCTATACTATACTTTCCAATACTATACTTTCCTATACTATACTTTCCCTATACTTTCCTATACTATACTTTCCCTATACTTTCCTATACTATACTTTTCCTATACTATACTTTCCCTATACTTTCCTATACTATACTTTCCTATACTATACTTTCCTATACTTTCCCTATACTTTCCTATACTATACTTTCCTATACTATACTTTCCCTATACTTTCCCTATACTTTCCTATACTATACTTTCCCTATACTTTCCCTATACTTTTCCGATACTTTTCTATACTATACTTTTGCTATGCTATACTTTCCTATACTTTCCTATACTATACTTTCCTATACTATACTTTCCCTATACTTTCCTATACTATACTTTCCTATACTATACTTTCCTATACTTTCCTATACTATACTTTTCCTATACTTTCCTATACTAAACTTTCCTATACTTTCCTATACTATACTTTCCCTATACTTTTCCTATACTATACTTTTCTATACTATACTTTTCCTATACTATACTTTTCCTATCCTATACTTGTCCTATACTTTCCTATACTTTCCTATACTATACTTTCCTATACTATACTTTTCCTATTTATTTATTTATTTATTTTACCTTTATTTAACCAGGTAGGCAAGTTGAGAACAAGTTCTCATTTACAATTGCGACCTGGCCAAGATAAAGCAAAGCAGTTCGACAGATACAACGACACAGAGTTACACATGGAGTAAAACAAACATACAGTCAATAATACAGTATAAACAAGTCTATATACAATGTGAGAAAATGAGGTGAGAAGGGAGGTAAAGGCAAAAAAGGCCATGGTGGCAAAGTAAATACAATATAGCAAGTAAAACACTGGAATGGTAGTTTTGCACTGGAAGAATGTGCAAAGTAGAAATAAAAATAATGGGGTGCAAAGGAGCAAAATAAATAAATAAATTAAAATGAAATACAGTTGGGAAAGAGGTAGTTGTTTGGGCTAAATTATAGGTGGGCTATGTACCGGTGCAGTAATCTGTGAGCTGCTCTGACAGTTGGTGCTTAAAGCTAGTGAGGGAGATAAGTGTTTCCAGTTTCAGAGATTTTTGTAGTTCGTTCCAGTCATTGGCAGCAGAGAACTGGAAGGAGAGGCGGCCAAAGAAAGAATTGGTTTTGGGGGTGACTAGAGAGATATACCTGCTTGAGCGTGTGCTACAGGTGGGAGATGCTATGGTGACCAGCGAGCTGAGATAAGGGGGGACTTTACCTAGCAGGGTCTTGTAGATGACATGGAGCCAGTGGGTTTGGCGACGAGTATGAAGCGAGGGCCAGCCAACGAGAGCGTACAGGTCGCAATGGTGGGTAGTATATGGGGCTTTGGTGATAAAACGGATTGCACTGTGATAGACTGCATCCAATTAGTTGAGTAGGGTATTGGAGGCTATTTTGTAAACGACATCGCCAAAGTCGAGGATTGGTAGGATGGTCAGTTTTACAAGGGTATGTTTGGCAGCATGAGTGAAGGATGCTTTGTTGCGAAATAGGAAGCCAATTCTAGATTTAACTTTGGATTGGAGATGTTTGATATGGGTCTGGAAGGAGAGTTTACAGTCTAACCAGACACCTAAGTATTTGTAGTTGTCCACGTATTCTAAGTCAGAGCCGTCCAGAGTAGTGATGTTGGACAGGCGGGTAGGTGCAGGTAGCGATCGGTTGAAGAGCATGCATTTAGTTTTACTTGTATTTAAGAGCAATTGGAGGCCACGGAAGGAGAGTTGTATGGCATTGAAGCTTGCCTGGAGGGTTGTTAACACAGTGTCCAAAGAAGGGCCGGAAGTATACAGAATGGTGTCGGCTGCGTAGAGGTGGATCAGAGACTCACCAGCAGCAAGAACGACCTCATTGATGTATACAGAGAAGAGAGTCGGTCCAAGAATTTAACCCTGTGGCACCCCCATAGAGACTGCCAGAGGTCCGGACAGCAGACCCTCCGATTTGACACACTGAACTCTATCAGAGAAGTAGTTGGTGAACCAGGCGAGGCAATCATTTGAGAAACCAAGGCTGTCGAGTCTGCCGATGA
Organism: Oncorhynchus kisutch; assembly: GCF_002021735.2. Classification (NCBI taxonomy): domain Eukaryota; kingdom Metazoa; phylum Chordata; class Actinopteri; order Salmoniformes; family Salmonidae; genus Oncorhynchus; species Oncorhynchus kisutch. The sequence continues at coordinate 40,290,546 of NC_034198.2, read as the reverse complement.
GGATGTGATGATTGACAGAGTCGAAAGCCTTGGCCAGATCAATGAATACGGCTGCACAGTAATGTTTCTTATCGATGGCGGTTAAGATATCGTCTAGGACCTTAAGCGTGGCTGAGGTGCACCCATGACCAGCTCTGAAACCAGATTGCATAGCAGAGAAGGTATGGTGAGATTCGAAATGGTCGGTAATCTGTTTGTTGACTTGGCTTTCGAAGACCTTAGAAAGGCACGGTAGGATAGATATAGGTCTGTAGCAGTTTGGGTCAAGAGTTTGGGCCAATCACAGTGTTATGATAGAGACACTCCACTAGCCAATCACAGTGTAGAGACACCCCGACCGCAGCTGCTTTCCAATCTTTGGGAATCTCAGACGACACGAAAGAGAGGTTGAACAGGGTAGTAATAGGGGTGGCAACAATTTCGGCAGATAATACTATACTATACTATACTTTCCTATACTATACTCTTCCTATACTTTTCCTATACTATACTTTTCCTATACTTTCCTATACTATACTTTTCCTATACTATACTTTCCCTATACTTTCCCTATACTTTCCTATACTATACTTTTCCTATACTTTCCTATACTATACTTGTCCTATACTTTCCTATACTATACTTTCCTATACTTTCCTATACTATACTTTCCTATACTTTCCTATACTATACTTTCCTATACTTTCCTATACTATACTTTTCCTTAACTTTCCTATACTTTCCTATTCTTTAAGCTCTTTCTTGAAGGAAGCTCAAAGCAATATGGAAATTGGAGATTTTTGAGAGGTGTTTTTCATGCGTCAATGTGGATCCTCAACGTTAGTTGTTTTGGCACAAATACAAATGTAGAAAGTCTTGGTAGTTGTTCAATGAACCCTTGTGTCTGTCTCTGTGTGTGTACATGTCTGTCTCTGTGTGTGTACATGTCTGTCTCTGCGTGTGTACATGTCTGTCTCTGTATGTGTACATGTCTGTCTCTGTGTGTGTACATGTCTGTCTCTGTGTGTGTACATGTCTGTCTCTGTGTGTGTACATGTCTGTCTCTGTGTGTGTACATGTCTTTCTCTGTGTGTGTACATGTCTGTCTCTGTGTGTGTACATGTCTGTCTCTGTGTGTGTACATGTCTGTCTCTGTGTAGGTACATGTCTGTCTCTGTGTGTGTACATGTCTGTCTCTGTGTGTGTACATGTCTGTCTCTGTGTGTGTACATGTCTGTCTCTGCGTGTGTACATGTCTGTCTCTGTGTGTGTACATGTCTGTCTCTGTGTGTGTACATGTCTGTCTCTGCGTGTGTACATGTCTGTCTTTGTGTGTGTACATGTCTGTCTCTGTGTGTGTACATGTCTGTCTCTGTGTGTGTACATGTCTGTCTCTGTGTGTGTACATGTCTGTCTCTGTGTGTGTACATGTCTGTCTCTGCGTGTGTACATGTCTGTCTCTGTCTGTGTGTGTACATGTCTGTCTCTGTGTGTGTACATGTCTGTCTCTGTGTGTGTACATGTCTGTCTCTGTGTGTGTACATGTCTGTCTCTGTGTGTGTACATGTCTGTCTCTGTGTGTGTACATGTCTGTCTCTGCGTGTGTACATGTCTGTCTCTGTGTGTGTACATGTCTGTCTCTGTGTGTAATCCATCTCTCCCAGTCCCTCTGACCCTTAGACTTACAGGATGTTCAATGCCGTCCAATACCGTTCAGAGAAGGAAAAGAGACTCTGCCATAGGGGTTTGTCTTATTGACGATGTAGACATGGCCCTTCTCCTTAGGAGGTTATGTATCAGAACCAGAATAATCCCCTTTCACAAGGACCCTTGTCCTTTTTCATTACCACGGTAACTGAACCACGCTGTAACAACTTTCTCCCTCTCACACGTTTTGATTAGCGTGTCTTAGCAAGGAAACAAACGAGACACACTCTTACTGTAGGCAAAACACACACTGTCTGTTGCCATGATAGCTATCGTCGGCAACGGTCATGCATATTCAGAGGAATGTAGGCAGGTCTAAGTTATGTAAGCGTCCTCAGCTGCCACCTCCTAGGGTGATTGTATGTATTATTCAGGTTGATGGAGATGAAGAGTTATGCTGGCTAGCCAGACACACACTCCACCAGCCAATCACAGTGTTATGATAGAGACACTCCACCAGCCAATCACAGTGTTATGATAGAGACACTCCACCAGCCAATCACAGTGTTATGATAGAGACACTCCACCAGCCAATCACAGTGTTATGATAGAGACACTCCACCAGCCAATCACAGTGTTATGATAGAGACACTCCACTAGCCAATCACAGTGTAGAGACACTCCACCAGTCAATCACAGTGTTATGGTAGAGACACTCCACCAGCCAATCACAACGTTATGATAGAGACACTCCACCAGCCAATCACAACGTTATGATAGAGACACTCCACCAGCCAATCACAGTGTTATGATAGAGACACTCCACCAGCCAATCACAGTGTAGAGACACTCCACTAGCCAATCACAGTGTAGAGACACTCCACCAGCCAATCACAGTGTTATGGTAGAGACACTCCACTAGCCAATCACAGTGTAGAGACACTCCACCAGCCAATCACAGTGTTATGATAGAGACACTCCACCAGCCAATCACAGTGTAGAGACACTCCACTAGCCAATCACAGTGTAGAGACACTCCACCAGCCAATCACAGTGTTATGGTAGAGACACTCCACTAGCCAATCACAGTGTAGAGACACTCCACCAGCCAATCACAGTGTTATGATAGAGACACTCCATCAGCCAATCACAGTGTTATGGTAGAGACACTCCACCAGCCAATCACAGTGTTATGATAGAGACACCACCAGCCAATCACAACGTTATGATAGAGACACTCCACCAGCCAATCAGAGTGTAGAGACACTCCACCAGCCAATCACAGTGTTATGGTAGAGACACTCCACCAGCCAATCACAGTGTTATGGTAGAGACACTCCACCAGCCAATCACAGTGTTATGATAGAGACACTCCACTAGCCAATCACAGTGTAGAGACACTCCACCAGCCAATCACAGTGTTATGGTAGAGACACTCCACCAGCCAATCACAGTGTAGAGACACTCCACCAGCCAATCACAGTGTTATGGTAGAGACACTCCACCAGCCAATCACAGTGTTATGGTAGAGACACTCCACCAGCCAATCACAGTGTTATGATAGAGACACTCCACTAGCCAATCACAGTGTAGAGACACTCCACCAGCCAATCACAGTGTTATGGTAGAGACACTCCACCAGCCAATCACAGTGTAGAGACACTCCACCAGCCAATCACAGTGTTATGGTAGAGACACTCCACCAGCCAATCACAGTGTTATGGTAGAGACACTCCACCAGCCAATCACAGTGTTATGATAGAGACACTCCACTAGCCAATCACAGTGTAGAGACACTCCACCAGCCAATCACAGTGTTATGGTAGAGACACTCCACCAGCCAATCACAGTGTAGAGACACTCCACCAGCCAATCACAGTGTTATGATAGAGACACTCCACCAGCCAATCACAGTGTAGAGACACTCCACCAGCCAATCACAGTGTTATGGTAGAGACACTCCACCAGCCAATCACAACGTTATGGTAGAGACACCCCACCAGCCAATCACAACGTTATGGTAGAGACACTCCACCAGCCAATCCAAAGAGCTATGTTTGACACAGCTACATCACACACACACACACACACACAACACACACACACACACACACACACACACACACACACACACACACACACACACACACACACACACACACAACAACACAAGAACAACAGTAAACACACCTCTCCATACACTGTACCTCAATCTGATCTGCTCACCCTTCCAATCATTTGCACTTGCAGATGGGACTAAATGTCACCAAGACCTCCTGTAGATACACATTATATTCAGATGAAAAGACCTGAGAGAGGATAGCAAAACTATCCACTCTGAGTCTGTCTGTCTGTCTCTCTCATTCTCTCTCACAAAACAATAGACTATATTGACTTGGCAAGTTAAATGACTTACGTTGTCAAAGTATAAATATAACACAAATGGTCCAACAGCAACAATAATGTGCTCCCGAGTGGAGCAGGGGTCTAATGCACTGCATCTCAGTGCAAGAGGCTTCACTACAGTCCCTGGTTCAAATCCAGGCTGTATCACATACTGCTGTGATTGGGAGTCCCATAGGGCGGCGCACAATTGGCCCAGCGTCATCTGGCCCAGCGTCATTGTAAATAAGAATTTGTTCTTAACTGACTTGCCTAGTTAAATCAAAGTAGTAGTTGAAATGGAATTATCATTAACAGAAACTACAACAATATTAATGAGAACAACAATAAATTAAAGTAATTGTAGTAGACCAGTTGATTGAGATGCCACATGACGTGTTATGAAAGGCAAAACTAAATGGGAAATATTATTGACATTGCATCTCTCTCTCTCTGTCTGGCTGTCTCTGTCTAACAGCAGCTTGTTCCCATATTGGTTATGTATTTTTCAGTATTTGTATGGAAAGGAGAAATGCACGCAAATGAAAATCTGAAAATTATAGATGAATGGAACGAATGAAAGGCGTCTCGTAGAAGACCTGCCCCTTTACACAACAGACATTATGATGAGGGAAACATGACTCGTTTGCATACTGACAGAACACGGGATGATCATTTAGCTCTTTGCAGATGAAAGAGTGTTCTATAGATTGCAGTCTGAGTGTTCTGAGTGTTCTGAGGAATAGGATTGCAGTCTGAGTGTTCTGAGTGTTCTGAGGAATAGGATTGCAGTCTGAGTGTTCTGAGTGTTCTGAGGAATAGGATTGCAGTCTGAGTGTTCTGAGTGTTCTGAGGAATAGGATTGCAGTCTGAGTGTTCTGAGTGTTCTGAGGAATAGGATTGCAGTCTGAGTGTTCTGAGTGTTCTGAGGAATAGGATTGCAGTCTGAGTGTTCTGAATGTTCTGAGGAATAGGATTGCAGTCTGAGTGTTCTGAGTGTTCTGAGGAATAGGATTGCAGTCTGAGTGTTCTGAGTGTTCTGAGTGTTCTGAGGAATAGGATTGCAGTCTGAGTGTTCTGAGTGTTCTGAGGAATAGGATTGCAGTCTGAGTGTTCTGAGTGTTCTGATGAATAGGATTGCAGTCTGAGTGTTCTGAGTGTTCTGAGGAATAGGATTGCAGTCTGAGTGTTCTGAGTGTTCTGAGGAATAGGATTGCAGTCTGAGTGTTCAGAGTGTTCTGAGGAATAGGATTGCAGGCAGAGAAGAAGAATGTGAGCAGTAACACAATACATTACTTCTTCTTCTTCTTCTTCGTCTTAAAGTGTCTTAAAACTTCTTAGGGATCAGCCCCGATTTTTTTTTGAATGTTCACCTAAAATGACATACCTAAATCTAACTGCCTGTAGCTCAGGACCCAGATCTAACTGCCTGTAGCTCAGGACCCAGATCTAACTGCCTGTAGCTCAGGACCCAGATCTAACTGCCTGTAGCTCAGGACCCAGATCTAACTGCCTGTAGCTCAGGACCCAGATCTAACTGCCTGTAGCTCAGGACCCAGATCTAACTGCCTGTAGCTCAGGACCCAGATCTAACTGCCTGTAGCTCAGGACCTGAAGCAAGGATATGCATATTCTTGGTACCATTTGAAAGGAAACACTTTGAAGTTCATGGAAATGTTAAAGGAATGTAGAAGAATATGACACATTAGATCTGGTAGAAGAAAATACAAAGAAAAAACTGACGTCCTTTAGACTCTGGGCAACACGACCAGTCACTATTACTGAGGTCCTTTAGACTCTGGGCAACACGACCAGTCACTATTACTGAGGTCCTTTAGACTCTGGGCAACACGACCAGTCACTATTACTGAGGTCCTTTAGACTCTGGGCAACACGACCAGTCACTATTACTGAGGTCCTTTAGACTCTGGGCAACACGACCAGTCACTATTACTGAGGTCCCGTAGACTCTGGGCAACACAGACCAGTCACTATTACTGAGGTCCCGTAGACTCTGGGCAACACGACCAGTCACTATTACTGAGGTCCTTTAGACTCTGGGCAACACGACCAGTCACTATTACTGAGGTCCTTTAGACTCTGGGCAACACGACCAGTCACTATTACTGAGGTCCTTTAGACTCTGGGCAACACGACCAGTCACTATTACTGAGGTCCTTTAGACTCTGGGCAACACGACCAGTCACTATTACTGAGGTCCTTTAGACTCTGGGCAACACGACCAGTCACTATTACTGAGGTCGTTTAGACTCTAGGCAACACGACCAGTCACTATTACTGAGGTCCCGTAAACTCTGGGCAACACAGACCAGTCACTATTACTGAGGTCCTTTAGACTCTGGGCAACACGACCAGTCACTATTACTGAGGTCCTTTAGACTCTGGGCAACACGACCAGTCACTATTACTGAGGTCCTTTAGACTCTGGGCAACACGACCAGTCACTATTACTGAGGTCCTTTAGACTCTGGGCAACACGACCAGTCACTATTACTGAGGTCCTTTAGACTCTGGGCAACACGACCAGTCACTATTACTGAGGTCCTTTAGACTCTGGGCAACACGACCAGTCACTATTACTGAGGTCGTTTAGACTCTAGGCAACACGACCAGTCACTATTACTGAGGTCCCGTAAACTCTGGGCAACACAGACCAGTCACTATTACTGAGGTCCTTTAGACTCTGGGCAACACGACCAGTCACTATTACTGAGGTCCTTTAGACTCTGGGCAACACGACCAGTCACTATTACGAGGTCCTTTAGACTCTGGGCAACACGACCAGTCACTATTACTGAGGTCCTTTAGACTCTGGGCAACACGACCAGTCACTATTACTGAGGTCCTTTAGACTCTGGGCAACACGACCAGTCACTATTACTGAGGTCCTTTAGACTCTGGGCAACACGACCAGTCACTATTACTGAGGTCCTTTAGACTCTGGGCAACACGACCAGTCACTATTACTGAGGTCCCGTAGACTCTGGGCAACACAGACCAGTCACTATTACTGAGGTCCCGTAGACTCTGGGCAACACGACCAGTCACTATTACTGAGGTCCTTTAGACTCTGGGCAACACGACCAGTCACTATTACTGAGGTCCCGTAGACTCTGGGCAACACGACCAGTCACTATTACTGAGGTCCTTTAGACTCTGGGCAACACGACCAGTCACTATTACTGAGGTCCCGTAGACTCTGGGCAACACAGACCAGTCACTATTACTGAGGTCCCGTAGACTCTGGGCAACACGACCAGTCACTATTACTGAGGTCCTTTAGACTCTGGGCAACACGACCAGTCACTATTACTGAGGTCCCGTAGACTCTGGGCAACACAGACCAGTCACTATTACTGAGGTCCCGTAGACTCTGGGCAACACGACCAGTCACTATTACTGAGGTCCTTTAGACTCTGGTCAACACGACCAGTCACAATTACTGAGGTCCTTTAGACTCTGGGCAACACGACCAGTCACTATTACTGAGGTCCTTTAGACTCTGGGCAACACGACCAGTCACTATTACTGAGGTCCTTTAGACTCTGGGCAACACGACCAGTCAATATTACTGAGGTCCTTTAGATTCTGGGCAACACGACCAGTCACTATTACTGAGGTCCTTTAGACTCTGGGCAACACGACCAGTCACTATTACTGAGGTCCTTTAGACTCTGGGCAACACGACCAGTCACTATTACTGAGGTCGTTTAGACTCTAGGCAACACGACCAGTCACTATTACTGAGGTCGTTTAGACTCTAGGCAACACGACCAGTCACTATTACTGAGGTCGTTTGGACTCTGGGCAACACGACCAGTCACTATTACTGAGGTCCAGTAGACTCTGGGCAACACGACCAGTCACTATTACTGAGGTCCTTTAGACTCTGGGCAACACGACCAGTCACTATTACTGAGGTCCTTTAGACTCTGGGCAACACGACCAGTCACTATTACTGAGGTCCAGTAGACTCTGGGCAACACGACCAGTCACTATTACTGAGGTCCTTTAGACTCTGGGCAACACGACCAGTCACTATTACTGAGGTCCAGTAGACTCTGGGCAACACGACCAGTCACTATTACTGAGGTCCTTTAGACTCTGGGCAACACGACCAGTCACTATTACTGAGGTCCTTTAGACTCTGGGCAACACGACCAGTCACTATTACTGAGGTACTTTAGACTCTGGGCAACACGACCAGTCACTATTACTGAGGTCCCGTAGACTCTGGGCAACACGGACCAGTCACTATTACTGAGGTCCAGTAGACTCTGGCAACAATTTTAGGAGTTGATTTGGCATTTCTAACAGCCCCGACTCTCCCTCACCGACGACCCCTCTCTGTTTATCTCTTTTCACCATTAGAATATAGATACAACAGGATGGTTGATGTATCATGTTTCACAGCAGAAATCAACACAACCTTCCTTCCCAGTACCCCCAGAAAAGACTGTTGGTCATTTGTCAGCAGGGGTTCATACCTTTCCCGTCGTGACTCTCATGGTTTTGTTAGCTAGGCTGTTTGACAGAGTTATCTGTGTTTCCTCGTGATGAAGAGTGAGGAGGGTTCGATTCTAACCACATGTGTGTGTGTCTCTTTATGACGGTAATGTAGATATACTTATCTGTACACAATCTAATGGTTTCACTTCAGTTATTCAATGTTTGTCCAAGTTTAGGCATGAAATCTATTGCTTATTAAGGTAAATGTTGAAAAAGGCCCAATGCAGCTGTTTTTTATTTTATTCATCACAATATCAAATAATGTCTGGGTAACAATTAAATATCTTACTGTGATTGATTTACATTTTTCTCAAGCAATAGTTTTGCTAGGAATGTCTGGTAGTGGTCTTAGTAGTGGAGGGGAAATGTGAAAACTAGCTGTTATTGGCAGAGAGGTTAGGCATTCTCTCTCTCTCTCTCTCTCTCTCTCTCTCTTATTGTTATTTTACGCATGGTGATGTCACCAAGCAGGCCACAACTCCATCCCGCCAAAACATGCTGATATTTCAGTCTGTCTTTTCAAAAAGATCTTACACTAAAATAGTATTATCATTTTCACAATTCCACAGTATTATTATTATTTATTATTATTATTATTATTATTATTATTATTATTATTATTAATATTATTATTATTATTATTTATTCCAAAACAAATCATATTTTCGACTACACTAGGTCTTTAAAGTTTATTGAAGGGTTAAAATGAATTTTGACTGGATAAGGTTAGGGTTATGGTAAGGGTTAAGGTAAGGGTTAAGGTAAGGGTTAAGGTAAGGCTTAAGGTAAGGGTTAAGGTTAGGGTTAAGGTAAGGGTTAAGGTAAGGCTTAAGGTAAGGGTTAAGGTAAGGGTTAAGGTAAGGGTTAAGGTTAGGGTTAGGGTTAAGGTAAGGGTTAAGGTTAGGGTTAAGGTAAGGGTTAAGGTTAGGGTTAAGGTAAGGGTTAAGGTAAGGGTTACGGTTAGGGTTAGGGTTAAGGTAAGGGTTAAGGTTAGGGTTAAGGTAAGGGTTAGGGTTAGGGTTAGGGTTAGGGTAAGGGTTAATGTAAAGGTTAAGGTAAGGGTTAATGTAAGGGTTAAGGTAAGGGATACGATAAGGGTTAATGTAAGGGATAAGGTAAGGGTTAATGTAAGGGATAAGGTAAGGGATAAGGTAAGGTATAAGATAAGGGTTAATGTAAGGGTTAATGTAAGGGATAAGGTAAGGGTTAAGGTAAGGGTTAATGTAAGGGATAAGGTAAGGGTTAATGTAAGGGTTAAGGTAAGGGATACGATAAGGGTTAATGTAAGGGATAAGGTAAGGGTTAATGTAAGGGATAAGGTAAGGGATAAGGTAAGGTATAAGATAAGGGTTAATGTAAGGGTTAATGTAAGGGATAAGGTAAGGGTTAAGGTAAGGGTTAATGTAAGGGTTAAGGTAAGGGTTAGGTTAAGGGTTAGGTTAAGGGTTAAGTTAAGGGTTAAGGTAAGGGTTAAGGTAAGTTTTAAGGTAAGGGATAGGGTTAAAACAGACAACCATAAAACAAGTGCCTGGCACTTGGATTGAACCCGCAATCCTCGTAGCCAGAGAGTACGGTTTGAGAGCTTCCTCTCTCCCCATCCATAATACCCTAACAAGCCGCCATCCTATTGTAAAAGGTGCTCATGTTGTCCCTAGTGGACAGTATTGAAGACATCTCCCTACTAGTGGACAGTATTGAAGACATCTCCCTACTAGATGGTAATAGGTGTTCACGTTGTCCCTAGTGGACAGTATTGAAGACATCTCCCTACTAGATGGTAATAGTTGCTCACGTTGCTCCTAGTGGACAGCATTGAAGACATCTCCCTACTAGTGGACAGTATTGAAGACATCTCCCTACTAGATGGTAATAGGTGTTCACGTTGTCCCTAGTGGACAGTACTGAAGACATCTCCCTACTAGTGGACAGTATTGAAGACATCTCCCTACTAGATGGTAATAGGTGCTCACGTTGTCCCTAGTGGACAGTATTGAAGACATCTCCCTACTAGATGGTAATAGGTGTTCACGTTGTCCCTAGTGGACAGTACTGAAGACATCTCCCTACTAGTGGACAGTATTGAAGACATCTCCCTACTAGATGGTAATAGGTCACGTTGTCCCTAGTGGACAGTACTGAAGACATCTCCCTACTAGTGGACAGTATTGAAGACATCTCCCTACTAGTGGACAGTATTGAAGACATCTCCCTACTAGTGGACAGCATTAAGACATCTCCCTACTCGATGGTAATAGGTCACGTTGTCCCTAGTGGACAGCATTGAAGACATCTCCCTACTAGATGGCAATAGGTGCTCACGTTGTCCCTAGTGGACAGTACTGAAGACATCTCCCTAATTGTGGACAGTATTGAAGGCATCTCCCTACTAGATGGTAGTAGGTGCTCACGTTGTCCCTAGTGGACAGTACTGAAGACATCTCCCTAATTGTGGACAGTATTGAAGACATCTCCCTACTAGTGGACAGTTAAGGTAAGGGTTAAGGTAAGGGTTAAGGTAAGGGATAAGGTAAGGGATAAGGTAAGGGTTGAGGTAAGGGTTAAGGTAAGGGTTGAGGTAAGGGATGAGGTAAGGGATAAGGTAAGGGTTAAGGTAAGGGATAAGGTAAGGGTTAAGGTAAGGGTTAAGGTAAGGGTTAAGGTTAGGGTTAAGGTAAGGGTTAAGGTTAGGGTTAAGGTAAGGGTTAAGGTAAGGGTTACGGTTAGGGTTAGGGTTAAGGTAAGGGTTAAGGTTAGGGTTAAGGTAAGGGTTAGGGTTAGGGTTAGGGTTAGGGTAAGGGTTAATGTAAAGGTTAAGGTAAGGGTTAATGTAAGGGTTAAGGTAAGGGATACGATAAGGGTTAATGTAAGGGATAAGGTAAGGGTTAATGTAAGGGATAAGGTAAGGGATAAGGTAAGGTATAAGATAAGGGTTAATGTAAGGGTTAATGTAAGGGATAAGGTAAGGGTTAAGGTAAGGGTTAATGTAAGGGATAAGGTAAGGGTTAATGTAAGGGTTAAGGTAAGGGATACGATAAGGGTTAATGTAAGGGATAAGGTAAGGGTTAATGTAAGGGATAAGGTAAGGGATAAGGTAAGGGATAAGATAAGGGTTAATGTAAGGGTTAATGTAAGGGATAAGGTAAGGGTTAAGGTAAGAGTTAATGTAAGGGTTAAGGTAAGGGTTAGGTTAAGGGTTAGGTTAAGGGTTAAGGTAAGGGTTAAGGTAAGGGTTAAGGTAAGTTTTAAGGTAAGGGATAGGGTTAAAACAGACAACCATAAAACAAGTGCCTGGCACTTGGATTGAACCCGCAATCCTCGTAGCCAGAGAGTACGGTTTGAGAGCTTCCTCTCTCCCCATCCATAATACCCTAACAAGCCGCCATCCTATTGTAAAAGGTGCTCACGTTGTCCCTAGTGGACAGTATTGAAGACATCTCCCTACTAGTGGACAGTATTGAAGACATCTCCCTACTAGTGGACAGTACTGAAGACATCTCCCTACTAGATGGTAATAGGTGTTCACGTTGTCCCTAGTGGACAGTACTGAAGACATCTCCCTACTAGATGGTAATAGGTGTTCACGTTGTCCCTAGTGGACAGTACTGAAGACATCTCCCTACTAGTGGACAGTATTGAAGACATCTCCCTACTATTGGACAGTACTGAAGACATCTCCCTACTATTGGACAGTATTGAAGACATCTCCCTACTAGTGGACAGCATTGAAGACATCTCCCTACTAGATGGTAATAGGTGTTCACGTTGTCCCTAGTGGACAGTACTGAAGACATCTCCCTACTAGATGGTAATAGGTGCTCACATTGTCCCTAGTGGACAGTACTGAAGACATCTCCCTACTAGTGGACAGTATTGAAGGCATCTCCCTACTAGATGGTAATAGGTGTTCACGTTGTCCCTAGTGGACAGTATTTGAAGACATCTCCCTACTAGATGGTAATAGGTGTTCACGTTGTCCCTAGTGGACAGCATTGAAGACATCTCCCTACTAGATGGTAATAGGTGCTCACGTTGTCCCTAGTGGACAGTATTGAAGACATCTCCCTACTAGTGGACAGCATTGAAGACATCTCCCTACTAGATGGTAATAGGTGCTCACGTTGTCCCTAGTGGACAGTATTTGAAGACATCTCCCTACTAGTGGACAGCATTGAAGACATCTCCCTACTAGATGGTAATAGGTGCTCACGTTGTCCCTAGTGGACAGTATTTGAAGACATCTCCCTACTAGTGGACAGTATTGAAGACATCTCCCTACTAGTGGACATTATTGAAGACATCTCCCTCCTAGATGGTAATAGGTGCTGATGTTGTCCCTAGTGGACGGTATTGAAGACATCTCCCTACTAGATGGTAGTAGGTGCTCGAGATGACCCTAGTGGGGCAACCTGGACAAACGTTGTCTGGTATGACCTGGCTGCCAAAGAGAAGCAGAACGAGAGAAGATTCTACAACACAAAAAAATAAACTCTAGGATGAATCTGTCCTTTTCAAACACGGCCTCTTTTCTTTTCTGTTTGGTACCAGATGCATGTGTGCATGATATTGTACTGTGAATAATAAATGCATGGACAAGCACAAAGCACACGGCCTCTTTTCTTTTCTGTTTGGTACCAGATGCATGTGTGCATGATATTGTACTGTGAATAATAAATGCATGGACAAGCACAAGGCAATCAGAAATAATGATCTCTTTAGCCCACAAATGCACAGAGACAATGCAGTAATATTTGAAGTTGTTTATTCAAATTCGTACAAGTTGCAAACAATAATATTTTGCCATCATTAACCCTCCTGCTGTTTTTCTGTCGAATTGGACCGATTTACAAGTTTTCTCTCTGAGAAATGTAGTTCATTTAATCTGATTGTCATATAAGGTTCCATGACTTTGTCCACACAGGGCATCTGAAGCCACAAAATACATGTTGATGATTTTCATTACATTTTGGGTGTTTTATTTAACTGTTGTCCACCTGTGGTGTTCCCTGTCAAAAATTACCTGTCATTAGAAAGGAATGGGTGAGATGACAATTAGTGTTTTAAATTGAGTTCAGGCACATGTCCATTCATCAGACACATGGGCAAAGTCCATGGGCAGACACACTTCCTCTCCCAGACCCCAACATGCATGTGTGTTTGAGCACACACACACACACACACACACACACACACACACACACACACACACACACACACACACACACACACACACACACCCCTTCTTGGCTTCCATGGCAACCCCCACGGGAACCTTTCCCCAATAGAATCTTTCCCCCACAGGAAGTTCACCTGTTGGAATTCTCAGAAACAATCGCAACATTGTTTCAATAATATATAGAACTTTTCTTGCAGCTCTGGTATATAAAGCTTATTTGAGGCCTTGCTCACAATTCACAATTCATTCTGTGGCGGCACAGAGACCAAACAATATACTGTATGTGAGGCTCTTTATCATATCTTTGATCAATTACACTAGTGAGGTATATCAGAGTCCTTGTTAAACTTTGACACAAAGAAGTCTGTGATGAATAGAACGATATGTTTCATCTGAGTATTTGTTATAGTCAAAATAATCCATACATTATGCTTTTTTTTTGCTCTAAAAAACGAGTTGTATGAGCTCAGGTCAATGAGGCCTACAGGCCATAAAGAGCAAATAGAAGTTCAAAACTTGTAATGTTCACAAGAACTTAAGTCGATTCTAAAAGATCTAACACAACATTAGGTGATATGTATTATTATGGATTTATAATCAGCTATAATGGGGGCGGCCATTTTAGACCTGGAACACAGGATTAAATAACATGAAATGAACACAACAGGAGGGTTAAGCTCAATTATGCATAGGTTATGTATTGCCTTGTGTCATGTTAGTGAGCAGAGACACACACACACATACAGACAGACAGACAGACAGACAGACAGACAGACAGACAGACAGACAGACAGACAGACAGACAGACAGACAGACACACACACACACACTCAGACAGACAGAGACACACACACAGACACACACACACAGAGACACAGACAGACACACACACACACACACACACACACACACACACACACACACAGAGACAGGCAGACAGGCAGACAGGCAGACATACAGACAGACAGACAGACAGACAGACAGACAGACAGACAGACAGACACCCACCAACACTCAGACAGACATACACTCAGACAGACACACACACAGACAGACACACAGACAGACAGACACACAGACAGACACACACACACACACAGACAGACACACACTCAGACAGACACACACACAGACAGACACACACTCAGACAGACACACACACCAAAACTCAAACAGACACACACCAACACTCATACACACACCAGTTCTCATGCTCAGCTCATAACAGTTTTCCCATCAGAGCCATTTCACACATTTTAGCAAACGGGTAGTTTAGTGTGATTTCCATAATTTTCTCAGCTCTGCTAATACTTCTTCACACAGAATCTCAAATAAGCATGGGATTTTGGCTGGATTTAAAAAGGGTTGGGAATAAAATATTGTAGCTGGCTGTATTTCAGTCGCAGTGTATCAATTGTCTCACCCTTGTTTCTATCTAACTGTACTCCAAGCTGGTAATTCTGGAGCCCTGATACAGTGTTAAGTTTAGTTCCATTTAGCTCAAACTACAAGATATATTCAGACTTGCTAGCTTTATGTGACGACACGAGACCTTTCTGCACAGTAGTTCAATATAGGGAAACGGCATTGGCATTCTACTAAAATGATGTTTGAGTTTGAGTTTTTTGAGGGCAAAGTTTGTTATCTTAAATAAAAAATTAAAAAAAATAAAAAAGATGACTCTCCTTCAAATGAAACAAGAGGTTTTGTATTTGCATGATCACATCTCCTACCAACCAAGACTGCTGCTGGTAGAATCTAATGAGAGAGGATCTGTCTGAAGCATTGTCCTCCTCCTTCCAGAATAACACACACACACACACACACACACACACACACACACACACACACACACACTGCACACACACACACACACACACACACACACACACACACACACACACACACACACACACACACACACACACACACACACACACACACACACACACACACACACACACACACACACACACACAGCACACCACAATGTGTATATGATGGGGTACGTTGCATGTGCTGCCAAGTTGTTTTTCATCCATAATTCATAGAAACTCTACACTACAAGAACAGCAGAACGGCAGCATGCCAATTAGAGTGTTGAGCCAGCACCAATAACCAGACAACCGGTGAATTCATGAAAGTTTAAACAGTTCTTATCTCGCCAGAAACCCGTGTCTCTGCTCATATCCTCTACGTTTTCACATCAGATCAATATTTACACAGCACAGGGTCTCCTGTTCCATCTGCAGGAAGGACATCTCATGTGAAGATAGTAAACTAGTTCCAACTGAAGAGTTGCAGGGCTGAAATTAAAATATAGGGTACCCAGCACACATAGAGAGTGGAGTGAACCGCCGAGTTAAAGTTATGATACTGACTCTTCAACACGCTGGTCAATGTACTGGTCAATGTGCTGGTCAATGTGCTGGTCAACGTGCTGGTCAACATGCTGGTCAACTTGCTGGTCAACGTGCTGGTCAACGTGCTGGTCAATATGCTGGTCAATGTGCTGGTCAACGTGCTGGTCAACGTGCTGGTCAATGTGCTGGTCAATGTGCTGGTCAACGTGCTGGTCAACATGCTGGTCAATGTGCTGGTCAATGTGCTGGTCAACATACTGGTCAACGTGCTGGTCAATATGCTGGTCAACGTACTGGTCAACGTGCTGGTCAACATGCTGGTCAATGTGCTGGTCAACGTGCTGGTCAACATGCTGGTCAACTTGCTGGTCAACGTACTGGTCAATGTGCTGGTCAATATGCTGGTCAACGTGCTGGTCAACATGCTGGTCAACGTGCTGGTCAACTTGCTGGTCAACGTGCTGGTCAACTTGCTGGTCAACATGTTGGTCAACGTGCTGGTCAATGTGCTGGTCAATGTGCTGGTGAACATGCTGGTCAACGTGCTGGTCAACTTGCTGGTCAACGTGCTGGTCAACGTGCTGGTCAACATGCTGGTCAACACGCTGGTCAATGTGCTGGTCAATGTGCTGGTCAACAGGCTGGTCAATGTGCTGGTCAATGTGCTTTTCAACTTGCTGGTCAACACGCTGGTCAACTTGCTGGTCAACGTAGTGGTCAACATGCTGGTCAACATGCTGGTCAACGTGCTGGTCAACTTGCTGGTCAATGTGCTGGTCAACGTGCTGGTTAACATGCTGGTCAACATGCTGGTCAATGTACTGGTCAACGTGCTGGTAAACATGCTGGTCAACTTGCTGGTCAACACGCTGGTCAACCTGCTGGTCAACGTGCTGGTCAATGTGCTGGTCAATGTGCTGGTCAACGTGCTGGTCAACATGCTGGTCAATGTGCTGGTCAATGTGCTGGTCAACACACTGGTCAACGTGCTGGTCAATATGCTGGTCAACGTACTGGTCAACGTGCTGGTCAACATGCTGGTCAATGTGCTGGTCAACGTGCTGGTCAACATGCTGGTCAACTTGCTGGTCAACGTACTGGTCAATGTGCTGGTCAATATGCTGGTCAACGTGCTGGTCAACATGCTGGTCAACGTGCTGGTCAACTTGCTGGTCAACGTGCTGGTCAACTTGCTGGTCAACATGTTGGTCAACGTGCTGGTCAATGTGCTAGTCAATGTGCTGGTGAACATGCTGGTCAACGTGCTGGTCAACTTGCTGGTCAACGTGCTGGTCAACGTGCTGGTCAACATGCTGGTCAACACGCTGGTCAATGTGCTGGTCAATGTGCTGGTCAACAGGCTGGTCAATGTGCTGGTCAATGTGCTTTTCAACTTGCTGGTCAACACGCTGGTCAACTTGCTGGTCAACGTAGTGGTCAACATGCTGGTCAACATGCTGGTCAACGTGCTGGTCAACTTGCTGGTCAATGTGCTGGTCAATGTGCTGGTTAACATGCTGGTCAACATGCTGGTCAATGTACTGGTCAACGTGCTGGTAAACATGCTGGTCAACTTGCTGGTCAACACGCTGGTCAACCTGCTGGTCAACGTGCTGGTCAATGTGCTGGTCAATGTGCTGGTCAACGTGCTGGTCAACATGCTGGTCAATGTGCTGGTCAATGTGCTGGTCAACATACTGGTCAACGTGCTGGTCAATATGCTGGTCAACGTACTGGTCAACGTGCTGGTCAACATGCTGGTCAATGTGCTGGTCAACGTGCTGGTCAACATGCTGGTCAACTTGCTGGTCAACGTACTGGTCAATGTGCTGGTCAATATGCTGGTCAACGTGCTGGTCAACATGCTGGTCAACGTGCTGGTCAACTTGCTGGTCAACGTGCTGGTCAACTTGCTGGTCAACATGTTGGTCAACGTGCTGGTCAATGTGCTGGTCAATGTGCTGGTGAACATGCTGGTCAACGTGCTGGTCAACTTGCTGGTCAACGTGCTGGTCAACGTGCTGGTCAACATGCTGGTCAACACGCTGGTCAATGTGCTGGTCAATGTGCTGGTCAACAGGCTGGTCAATGTGCTGGTCAATGTGCTTTTCAACTTGCTGGTCAACACGCTGGTCAACTTGCTGGTCAACGTAGTGGTCAACATGCTGGTCAACATGCTGGTCAACGTGCTGGTCAACTTGCTGGTCAATGTGCTGGTCAACGTGCTGGTTAACATGCTGGTCAACATGCTGGTCAATGTACTGGTCAACGTGCTGGTAAACATGCTGGTCAACTTGCTGGTCAACACGCTGGTCAACCTGCTGGTCAACGTAGTGGTCAACATGCTGGTCAACATGCTGGGCAATTTGCTGGTCAACGTGCTGGTCAACACGCTGGCCAACATGCTGGTCAACATACTAGTCAATATGCTGGGCAACTTGTTGGTTAACTTGTTGGTCAACGTGCTGGTCAACATGCTGGTCAACATGCTGGTCAACGTGCTGGTCAACATAATATTCAACATGCTGGTCAACATACTAGTCAACATACTAGTCAACGTGCTGGTCAACATACTAGTCAACATACTAGTCAACATGCTGGTCAACGTGCTGGTCTACGTGCTGGTCAACATACTAGTCAACATGCTGGTCTACGTGTTGGTCAACATACTAGTC
The DNA here is from genome assembly GCF_002021735.2 of Oncorhynchus kisutch. Classification (NCBI taxonomy): domain Eukaryota; kingdom Metazoa; phylum Chordata; class Actinopteri; order Salmoniformes; family Salmonidae; genus Oncorhynchus; species Oncorhynchus kisutch. The sequence goes on along the minus strand of NC_034198.2, from coordinate 40,271,797 downwards.
AACATGCTGGTCAACATACCAGTCAACATGCTGGTCAACATCCTGGTCATAAGGAGATTGCAACATTTATTGATAGTTGGCATGAGCATTTCATAGCTGTTTAGACTGGCATAGTGTCAGTTTCTCATGAAGTTATTAGTAACAGTCAGGTAGGTTATTGGTAGCCTGGTAGCTCTGACCAGCTAGCCTGGGTGCCAGTCTGTTAGCCTGGTAGCACTGACCAGCTGCCTGGCTGCCAATGCGTTAGCCTGGTAGCACTGACCAGCTGCCTGACTGCCAGTGTGTTAAACTGTGTGCAAGTCTGGTAGCCTGGTTGCTCTGACCAGCTAGCCTGTGTGCCAGTCTTTTAGCCTGTGTGCCAGTCTGTTAGCCTATGTGCCAGTCTGTTAGCCTGGGTGCCAGTCCGTTAGCCTGTGTGCCAGTCTGGTAGCCTGGTAGCTCTGACCAGCTAGCCTGGGTGCCAGTCTGTTAGCCTGGATGCCAGTGTGTTAGCCTGTGTGCCAGTCTGGTAGCCTGGTAGCTCTGACCAGCTAGCCTGGGTGCCAGTCTGTTAGCCTGGATGCCAGTGTGTTAGCCCGTGTGCCAGTCTGGTAGCCTGGTTGTACAGTCGTCTCAAATAAAACTGTGAAGGACCTCGGCGTAACTCTGGACCCTGATCTCTCTTTTGAAGAACATATCAAGACCATTTCAAGGACAGCTTTTTTCCATCTACGTAACATTGCAAAAATCAGAAACTTTCTGTCCAAAAATGATTCAGAAAAATTAATCCATGCTTTTGTCACATCTAGGTTAGACTACTGCAATGCTCTACTTTCCGGCTACCCGGATAAAGCACTAAATAAACTTCAGTTAGTGCTAAATACGGCTGCTAGAATCCTGACTAGAACCCCAAAATTTGATCATATTACTCCAGTGCTAGCCTCCCTACACTGGCTTCCTGTCAAAGCAAGGGTTGATTTCAAGGTTTTACTGCTAACCTACAAAGCATTACATGGGCTTGCTCCTACCTATCTCTCTGATTTGGTCCTGCCGTACATACAGTGCCTTGCGAAAGTATTCGGCCCCCTTGAACTTTGCGACCTTTTGCCACATTTCAGGCTTCAAACATAAAGATATAAAACTGTATTTTTTTGTGAAGAATCAACAACAAGTGGGACACAATCATGAAGTGGAACGACATTTATTGGATATTTCCAACTTTTTTAACAAATCAAAAACTGAAAAATTGGGCGTGCAAAATTATTCAGCCCCTTTAAGTAGCCTGCCAAGTCTCCGTACAGTTTTATATCTTTATGTTTGAAGCCTGAAATGTGGCAAAAGGTCGCAAAGTTCAAGGGGGCCGAATACTTTCGCAAGGCACTGTACCTACACGTACACTACGGTAGGAGACGCAGGCCTCCTAATTGTCCCTAGAATTTCTAAGCAAACAGCTGGAGGCAGGGCTTTCTCCTATAGAGCTCCATTTTTATGGAATGGTCTGCCTACCCATGTCAGAGACGCAAACTCGGTCTCAACCTTTAAGTCTTTACTGAAGACTCATCTCTTCAGTGGGTCATATGATGGAGTGTAGTCTGGCCCAGGAGTGGGAAGGTGAACGGAAAGGCTCTGGAGCAACGAACCGCCCTTGCTGTCTCTGCCTGGCCGGTTCCCCTCTTTCCACTGGGATTGTCTGCCTCTAACCCTATTACAGGGGCTGAGTCACTGGCTTACTTACTGGGGCTCTCTCATACTGTCCCTGGGAGGTGTGATTCACCTGAGTGGGTTGAGTCACTGATGTGGTCATCCTGTCTGGGTTGGCGTACCCCCCCCCCCCCCCCCTTGGGATGTGCCGTGGCGGAGATCTTTGTGGGCTATACTCAGCCTTGTCTCAGGATGGTAAGTTGGTGGTTGAAGATATCCCTCTAGTGGTGTGGGGGCTGTGCGTTGGCAAAGTGGGTGGGGTTATATCCTTCCTGTTGGTCCCTGTCCGGGGGTGTCCTCGGATGGGGCCACAGTGTCTCCTGACCCCTCCTGTCTCAGCCTCCAGTATTTATGCTGCAGTAGTTTATGTGTCGGGGGGCTAGGGTCAGTTCCTATTTGGTGTCCTGTGTGAATTTAAGTGTGCTCTCTCTAATTCTCTCTTTCTCTCTTTCTTTCTCTCTCTTGGAGGACCTGAGCCCTAGGACCATGCCTCAGGACTACCTGACATGATGACTCCTTGCTGTCCCCAGTCCACCTGGCCGTGCTGCTGCTCCAGTTTCAACTGTTCTGCCTTATTATTATGGGCCCATGCTGGTCATTTATGAACATTTGAACATCTTGGCCATGTTCTGTTATAATCTCCACCCGGCACAGCCAGAAGAGGACTGGCCACCCCACATAGCCTGGTTCCTCTCTAGGTTTCTTCCTAGGTTTTGGCCTTTCTAGAGAGTTTTTCCTAGCCACCGTGCTTCTACACCTGCATTGCTTGCTGTTTGGGGTTTTAGGCTGGGTTTCTGTACAGCACTTTGAGATATCAGCTGATGTACTAAGGGCTATATAAATACATTTGATTTGATTAGATTTGATAGCTCTGACCAGCTAGCCTGCGTACCAGTCTTTTTCTGCTCTCTTGCCAACTCCATGAATTGTCATGCCAATGTGGCAAATCCATAAGGATGTCTGAGAAGCGGAAACAGACTGGCACCCAGCGGTGTAAAGTACTGGAGTAAAAATACAACTTAAATCATTTTTGGGGATACATGCACTTTACTATTTATATTTTGGACAACTTTTACTTTTACTTCATAACCTTCCTGATGAGAATTATGTGCTTTTTACTCCATACATTTCCCCTGACACCCAAAAGTACTTGTTACATTTGAATATTGTCCAATTCACGCATTTATCAAGAGAAAATCCCTGGTCATCCCTACTACCTCTGTCCTGGTGGACTCACTAAACACAAATGCTTCGTTTTTGAATTGTGTCTGAGTGTTGGAGTGTTGGAGTGGCTGAGTGTTGGAGTGTCGGAGTGTCGGAGTGTCTGAGTGTTGGAGTGTCGGAGTGTTGGAGTGGCTGAGTGTTGGAGTGTTGGAGTGTTGGAGTGTCGGAGTGGCTGAGTGTTGGAGTGTTGGAGTGTAGGAGTGGCTGAGTGTTGGAGTGTTGGAGTGTCGGAGTGTCGGAGTGTCGGAGTGTCTGAGTGTTGGAGTGTCGGAGTGTTGGAGTGTCGGAGTGGCTGAGTGGTGGAGTGTTGGAGTGTCGGAGTGGCTGAGTGGCTGAGTGTCGGAGTGGCTGAGTGTTGGAGTGTTGGAGTGGCTGAGTGTTGGAGTGTTGGAGTGTCGGAGTGTCTGGGTGTTGGAGTGTTGGAGTGTTGGAGAGGCTGAGTGTTGGAGTGTCGGAGTGTTGGAGTATCGGAGTGGCTGAGTGTTGGAGTGTTGGAGTGGCTGAGTGTTGGAGTGTTGGAGTGTCGGAGTGTCTGAGTGTCTGGGTGTTGGAGTGTTGGAGTGTTGGAGAGGCTGAGTGTTGGAGTGTCGGAGTGTTGGAGTATCGGAGTGGCTGAGTGTTGGAGTGTTGGAGTGGCTGAGTGTTGGAGTGTCGGAGTGTCGGAGTGTCGGAGTGACTGAGTGTTGGAGTGTCAGAGTGTCGGAGTGTTGGAGTGGCTGAGTGTTGGAGTGTCGGAGTGTCGGAGTGTCGGAGTAGCTGAGTGTTCGAGTGTCGGAGTGGCCGATTGTCGGAGTGGCTGAGTGTTGGAGTGTTGGAGTGTCGGTGTGTCTGAGTGTCTGGGTGTTGGAGTGTTGGAGTGTTGGAGAGGCTGAGTGTTGGAGTGTCGGAGTGTTGGAGTGTCGGAGTGTTGGAGTGTTGGAGTGGCTGAGTGTTGGAGTGTTGGAGTGTCGGAGTGGCGGAGTGTTGGAGTGTTGGAGTGTTGGAGTGGCTGAGTGTTGGAGTGTTGGAGTGTCGGAGTGTCGGAGTGTCTGAGTGTTGGAGTGTCGGAGTGTTGGAGTGTCGGAGTGTCGGAATAGCTGAGTGTTCGAGTGTCGGAGTGTTGGAGTGTCGGAGTGGCTGAGTGTCGGAGTGGCCGAGTGTTGGAGTGTAGGAGTGGCTGAGTGTTTGAGTGTCGGAGTGTTGGAGTGTCGGAGTGGCTGAGTGTTGGAGTGTTGGAGTGTCGGAGTGTCTGAGTGTTGGAGTGTCGGAGTGTTGGAGTGGCTGAGTGTTGGAGTGTTGGAGTGTCGGAGTGGCTGAGTGGCTGAGTGTCGGGGTGGCTGAGTGTTGGAGTGTTGGAGTGGCTGATTGTTGGAGTGTAGGAGTGTCGGAGTGTCTGAGTGGCTGAGTGTTGGAGTGTTGGAGTGGCTGAGTGTTGGAGTGTCGGAGTGTCGGAGTGGCTGAGTGTTGGAGTGTCGGAGTGTTGGAGTGTCAGAGTGGCTGAGTGTTGGAGTGTCGGAGTGGCTGAGTGTTGGAGTGTCGGAGTGTTGGAGTGTTGGAATGGCTGAGTGTGGAGTGTTGGAGTGGCTGAGTGTTGGAGGGTCGGAGTGTCGGAGTGGCTGAGTGTTGGAGTGTCGGAGTGTTGAGTGTCGGAGTGGCTGAGTGTTGGAGTGTCGGAGTGTTGGAGTGTTGGAATGGCTGAGTGTTGGAGTGTTGGAGTGGCTGAGTGTTGGAGTGTTGGAGTGTCGGAGTGGCTGAGTGTTGGAGTGTCGGAGTGTTGGAGTGGCTGAGTATTGGAGTGTCGGAGTGGCTGAGTGTTGGAGTGGCTGAGTGTTGGAGTGTCGGAGTTGCTGAGTGTTGGAGTGTCTGAGTAGTTTGAGTGTTCGAGTGGCTGAGTGTTGGAGTGGCTGAGTGTTGGAGTGGCTGAGTGTTGGAGTGGCTGAGTGTTGGAGTGTCTGAGTAGTTTGAGTGTTCGAGTGGCTGAGTGTTGGAGTGGCTGAGTGTTGGAGTGGCTGAGTGTCTGAGTAGTTTGAGTGTTGGAGTGGCTGAGTGTTGGAGTGGCTGAGTGTTGGAGTGGCTGAGTGTTGGAGTAGCTGAGTGTTGGAGTGGCTGAGTGTTGGAGTGTGCTCCTGACTGACCGTAATATCAAAACAAGAACATCCTGCCAGCGTAACGGTATATTTTCCGTCCCTCTCCTCGTCCCTACCTGAGCTCAAACCAGGGACCCTCTACACAAATCAACAACAGCCACCCACGAAGCATCGTTTCCCATCGCACCACAAATGCCGCGGCCCTTGCAAAGCAAAGGGGAACTACTACTTCAAGGTCTCAGAGTGAGTGACGTCACCGATTGAACCTCTATCAGCGCGCACCACCGCTAACTAGCTAACCATTTCACATCGGTTACACCAGGTGGTTTGCTTAATATAAGGAATTTTAAAAGATTTATACTTGTTCTTATACTTTTGATACAATTACGTTTACTTTTAATTAACGTTTAAGTATATTTAAAACCAAATACTTTTGGACTTTTACTCAAGTAGTATGTAACTGTATGACTTTCACTTTTACTTGAGTCATTTTCTATTAAGGTAATCTTTACTTTTACTCAAGTATGACAATTGGGTACTTTTTCCACCGCTAAGAGAGTGTCTGTGTCATACTTGCGTTCAAAATGGTAGGCATTTTTGGTATGCAAATAAATGACATTTTATAATAGGCCTATGAAACTGTAGTATGCTTTAAATGTTTATTTATTTATTTTACCTTGACGGTCTAGGAACAGTGGGTTAACTGGTCTAGGAACAGTGGGTTAACTGGTCTAGGAACAGTGGGTTAACTGGTCTAGGAACAGTGGGGTTAACTGGTCTAGGAACAGTGGGTTAACTGGTCTAGGAACAGTGGGTTAACTGGTCTAGGAACAGTGGGTTAACTGGTCTAGGAACAGTGGGTTAACTGGTCTAGGATCAGTGGGTTAACTGGTCTAGGAACAGTGGGTTAACTGGTCTAGGAACAGTGGGTTAACTGGTCTAGGAACAGTGGGTTAACTGGTCTAGGAACAGTGGGTTAACTGCCTGTTCAGGGGCAGAACGACAGATTTATACCTTGTCAGCTCGGGGATTTGAACTTGCAACCAACGCTCTAACCACGCTCTAACCATTTTGGCTATTTCATCTAGTAGAATTCACTGCACTCGACTGAGGAACAGAATCATCTTTCGATACCCACTTGTGTTTGATAATCAGTTGAGGGGATGCACACTACCAAAATGCAGGAATTGTGGGAATCAATGCAATTCTGAATTTGATGGCCCATTTTCAATAGGATGAGCCTACACAGTAAAATGAATGGTGTATATTTAACTCCGAATGTGTTAAATGTATACTATATTTTCAGAGACTATATGAGTCCCACTGAACTGCTGTTTAAAATAACACTGTTGAAAGTGTTAAAGATTTCACTTTGTTGCAGTGTTCCCTAAACTCCTAAAGGGTTGAAATGAACTTGATTGTCGTGTTTGTACAGCTGTACTGTAGAGTAATAAGCAACACCTACAGTGCAAAACACTTGATTTAGATAGAACTGGACTCACTTTGCTTAGTGCTGATCGTCTTACACCTGTAGTGTTACAGTAAATCATTTCTGGGTGTTGTTTTAACACTGTATGGTGTAATGCCTCATTTGCATATTTCCCATGGTGCCTTTTCCTTTCGAGTCAATTGTAGACTTTACCACCCATGACAGTATTTTGTTAGTGACAGATACAAGCTTATTAAATTATTTGATGTTAAAAAGCCTTGTGACTTATAACTCCTGAATCAACACTGGAAATGACACACAGAAAATCAACACTTGCCAATTTCCTGTGTCGTATGCTGGTATTTGTTGTTTGCGGCATTCATTTTTACTAAACAGTACGTTCTATATACTATGTAGGTTGATTAGTACACATTATGCCTTTTAAATAAGTAGTAGGCATTGTCTTCTTCACTGGTACATTACAGAAGAGGAGGTAAACATTAAATTGAAAAAATTGGGGGCCTAAAATGACATACCCAAATCTAACTGCCTGTAGCTCAGGACCTGAAGCAAGGATATGCATATTCTTTAATACCTGTCACGACTTCCACCGAGGTCGGTCCCTCTCCTTGTTCGGGAGGCGTTCGGCGGTCGACGTCA